>NW_010272725.1:25871-133802 GCF_000690775.1 Eurypyga helias
TAACAAATCTGTTAATGTTGACTCTGCTTAAAACAGGCGGTACCAGGAGTAATCACAAAGCTGACCTCATCATTAATCTGTGTGTTATCTGAGGAGTAGGCGTATTCTGCCTTGCAGAGGCTATAATAGGATTGATTGGGTAAAGAACAAGCACTTCCCCTTCTTCTGTCAAGCCATTTTGAGAATTAAAATGCAGAAATACAGCCCTGTGTAAGCTGTAAAAATTATGCCTTCCATTTAAAGGCATATCTTGCTGAAGAAGAGACATGGTAAAATATTAATCACAGGACTTTTGCCTCCCTAGCCGGTAAGGTCTTCACTGCAAAACTTGCACACATTATTGTGGATGCCAGACAGGGATGTGGATGCTTCGGGGTTGGGAGAAGCAAAACCCCAGGCCACACCACGTGAATTCAGTCAGGTCTGGGCATGTGCAGCCTTGTACAAAATCATGCCTGCTTGTGGTGTCAGGTATAAGTGAGAGTGAGGGTCCCTTCTTGACCGAGTGCTAGCATGGGTTGCCCAAAGAGGTTGTGGATCTTTCTTCCTTAGAGATATTCAAAGCCATCTGAACATGGTCCTGGGTAACTGGCTCTACGTGGCCCTGCTGGAGCAGGCGTGGTGAGCAAGGTGACCTCCAGAGATCCCTTCCAACCTCAACTGTTCTGTGACTCCTATAATGGCTAATTCTGTGACTCCTGAGCAATTGTCTCATTCAGGTTTGTACCCCATCTCTTTCCTCTTCTACGCTATGGAATGACAATATATGTTAGTAGAGGTGAGGAGAAGGGCACGTATGATGTGTTGCCTTAAAAGAGAAGGGGACAAATGACACTAAACTAGCTTTTTACTTGGAGGAACTACTAGTAGGAACACTGCCATTTCAGCTACTGTTCCAGCTACATGCACAGACTGGCATCCTGATAAAAGTCGTGTCTGAAGGGACAATGTTCTTATTCCTTCAAAGAGATGTTATTGCAGTGTAAGACAGCCTGGAGCTGCAGGGAAATTAGTCCTGTGTTGTGGTTTATGCTGATGTAGCACTTAAGACTGGAATGCTTTCTAGGCATTCTGCTTGTCGTCTTTGGCCACAGAGCAAGGAAGCCAAAGTAGCCAGGGGCTAGCTTTGGTGAGAAGCTGTCTAAATCAGAAGTGCGTTTGCTTTGCGGGAAAGACCAAAGCTCCGATATATGCAGAAGCACGTTCGGATGTTTTTTTGCGCTCTGGGTGGTGTGCAGAGGTTCTGATCACATGAAGTGTTTAAATATGACTTTTCTGACACCCATGAGGGTGAATTGCTGGGAACGGGGTGCTGTCTGCTGGGCACTGCAATGGCTTGAACTCCTCAGATGGATTCGCTTCTTCCTGCCCCCAGTCTTTGTCACCAAGAGCTCTGCTTTTTCTTTCTAAGGTTATTTCTGGGTCAGTAAAGAGGAAGATATAATCCATGAGCCCTGTGAGGTAGTTAGCTTAATCATCCAACTTTCTTCTGGCAGAAAGCTGCTTACAACAAGCCTATCCTGTGGCAGGGAGAGAGGGGGGAGGCAGTAGGGTGGGGTAGCCTGGATCACAGATCTGGAAATAGGTGCTGGAAATCCCACTCTTCTGATGTAGAACTCCCATCTTTAAATCCCTTGGCAGCCTCTGATTTATGTAAATGTGTATACGAGGGGGAGTCAAATTACTCTGATCTAGGGGTTGGAAATCTGACATCTACCTGTAATTTTTTTCACTTAAATTCTGCAGGGTTTAGTAGTAATATCTGTTAAAGTCTGTGTTTCCATCCTTTGAAATCTCAGAGGGTGCTTTTCTTTAAAGTCTAGCCCTTAATAATTTCCAGCATACTTAAGCTATCATCATCTTGGATTGAGAAGAGAATTTTCTGAAGGATTTATTTTTCTCCATTTTCTTCACTGTGTTTCTATTAATGTCAGGACATAAAAACTAGTTGCCTGCTCTCAGGGTGTTTGAGCAACTGCTTCAGCCCCTGTGTCCTCATATTCAGATACGTTCTGTATCAGCCTTCCTCTTCAAAGCACAGCCCACTTGTTGTTGTGTGTCCTGGCCTGTTCTATTCCTGATTGTCATCTTCTTCCAAGTCCTTTTTCATCCCATCTGTTTCAGGCCTTTGCCATCTGTGACACAGTCCTTTAGTCCGAAAGGTTTCAGAGTCTTCTCCTTGAGTGCCAGAGTTGGGACTGATTGTTCAGTGTATCTAACATACGTACAGCTTCTTTCCCATCCCTGTTAACATTTCTCATAAAATGTCTGCATGTATACACAACATCTGTAAAAGTAGAGCATTATGTTTTATTTTTTACTTTTCATTTCCCTTGAGGACCTCTTAGCTGCAGTAGAGTCATCGTTCTGCGTTGTCTGCACCGTTCGTCCTGGCTCAGTCCCTTGGTGTGGCTGTAGCACAGACCCAGCATGCCACTGAGGCAGGGGACCTATGGCTCTTCCTCTGCTGCAAATGTCTGCAGTAATGCAAATATGGGGCATAAGATGAAGAACGGGGCATGGCACTAGGCTGCGTCTTGGAATTGCACCCCTGGGAGAGAAGGATTGGTCCAACGTCCAGCTGAACTGAGTGTTTCTTTGCACCCAGGTGCAGCTGGTCAGCAAGGCAGCGTTCCTTGGGAAATGGGTCCAGGTCTGGGGGATCAAGGAGTGGGAAGAAGGTTACAAAGCATCACAGCTGTTCCGTGTGAGGTCCAGCCCTGGCTCTGGGAGGGCTTTTGGAGGGAATGTCATGCTTTCTGCATGACTCATTTCTTTCAGGTTCCACGTATAGATGGTGTAGGTGTAAGCTGTGCTGTTTACATGTGTCTTGCTTTTTTTCCTATTTGTAACTTTTGAATAGAAGGGCTTTATTTGCATGTGAGACTTTACATTGTTACTTCAGGGATGAATAAGACCTCAAGTGTCAGGTCATGTAGAAATGCAATGCTATAGCATATATATATATATTTAATTTAAAGGGATTTAGTAGGTAAGGGATACAGACAAATTTGAATCCAAATCCCTGTCCGCTTCTCATTCTGTTCGTTGTGAGTGGATCGTGACTTTTCTTTTTTTCTGGAAAACCGCCAACCAGGCAAATGCTGACTCTGAGAAGACCAAGTGAATATTTCCTGCTCTTCTTTGGCTTGTACTGTTGCAGCATGAGGGCAGCTCAGTGGGGTGAATCAGAAGTCGAATTCATCTGCCCTAACCATGGTCCTTGGGGTTAAGCAAGGTGCTGATGGAAGACATGCTGTCTTTATTCCTATCCATTCCAAGGGCAGACTGCTGTGAAGGCCAGCCCTGCTGTGGTAGTGAGGATGTATTGCAGGTCTTTGTGCGTTGGAGTGTTACAGTAACCAGCAATGCTGCTCTAGGGAGCTAGGAAGAGCATCAGACTAGCTGCTCTGTTGAAGCTCTAATTTGCTCATCACTTTTGGCTGATGTGATTAGCAGTCAAGGCTAATTACCTACAGGAATGCTCCCTCTTGCCTCCCTGAATGCACACATGAGAAAGCTGGTGTTACGATCCTTGGCAAGATAAGCTGTTCTTGGTTCTTTCCATCATAGGAGAAGATATGAATATTAATGAAATGGAGACAGGGGAATGCTTCAGGATCAAATATCCCCTTTCCTTAACTTTTCTTCTTTCTGTCTTCTGCTTTGTGTGGATTTATTTCTCCTATTGCTAGAACAAAGAATGGCAGAAATATTCTCAGAAGCAATCCCATGCATATATACCCATTGTGAGGACAGATACAGGTATGCTCTGTGCCAGCACTTTTTACTGTTGTTGAAGAAAAGAGGGAAAATAACTGGCAAACAGATGTATGGTGCGTTTATTTCCTTGTAAGTAAATGTGATGCAGTGACCTAAGGAGGGAATGGTAGAGAAGGAAGTTAATTGAAATGGTCTGGGACTTCAATCTGGACTGAATTTAACCCAGCCTTCCTGCCTGCATGCGTGCCAGCCACTCTTTATCGGACAGAGAGGAAGTCTTACCCAAAAGCTGAACTTCTCTTTTCATAGCAAAAAGTAGAAAAAGAGAGTCAACAGGTTTCCTTATACCCCGTGGATCACAAATTTGGTCCAGAAGGAAAAAAATAACATGACTAGGCTGGGCTTGGGGTTTGATCCTTTGCCTCCTATGGTGGTACACGTTGCAGAAGGTGCATTCAGCCTTGTTGAGCTAATTGTTTAGGAACGGAATCAACAATCGCTAAAATTGATGTATAGGGAGAATTAATAGCATATGACTGAAATCCATAAAGGCCTGCTGACTGAGTGGTAGCTTGGGTGCAGAAGATTTTGTGGCTACAGTAATACGAAAATGTAATGAGGTAAGTTAGCTTATAATGAACCTTATGAAGCCAGTGATTTCCAATATTCTAGCTATTCAGGATAAAGCTGAGCTACATTTATATTTAGCTATATTTAAACTGCACTGCCATCTGAGACATTATCAATACTAGCTGGATACTGAGCAGAGGTACAAAAGATCCACAGCTTTTTTGAATCTAGGTATCTCACTTGCTGGTAAGGTCCTAAGTCCCTCAGGACTTTATATCAAACACTTGCCTGGTTAACCCTGTCAGCACAGCAGGTTACTAGAAAAAAACCCATAGTCTGTGGGATCCCTGCCCTCATTCATTAAAGGCAGCAAACTCATTTAATGTGGGTTTTAACTTTCTAAAACATGCAGCCTTACAGAAGTGAACATGTGAACCTGTAGTTGTGTATGTGAGAGAAGATCCAACTCTGGGTCAATTAAAGGGATTTTTAGGAGAGAGGTTTGGGGTTGGTTTTTTTTTTTTATTATTTGTTTTTGTACAAGTTGAGGGGAGAAGGGAATGTGTGTGCACGAAATTGTCCAGTACTTCAGGCTTTATTTGTAAACAGAGAACCTTCCAGCTCTGTTTTTTCTTGGGGTGGGAAAACAGCATAAATTTCAGGAAGTTTCAAGAGTGGAAGGTCATTTCTTGCCCTTTTATCAGCATTGCTGTTTCAATTTTCAAATTTCTGTAAGACTCATGGTGCCAAGAGATCTGAGTGGATGTAAGTGAGTCAAAAGATTTTTCTGTTTTAGCTAGGACTGTACTACCGTACTCACACCTTACTGCATTTGAAACCTCAACTTGGTTCTTACAGGTATTTTCTCTGATGAGGACTAAAAGAAAGTCTCAGGAAGGTTTAAATACCACTGCCTCTTTCAGGCAAGATATTTTGAAATCCAAATTAGAACTTTTTCTACCTGCATGCTGACAATAATTCCCAAATTCAGTTATATGGTATGGCTATAAAGAGAACAAACTATTCTTTCCCTCATCCTTATTGGCAACATTTAACTGGAAGGTAGGCTGCATGTTGCCAGAGTCCTCCCACTCCAGTCCTGGCCTCCAGGGACTCTGCAAACCACTTTGAATGTGCCAAGACCTTTGAGACACCCACACCCTGGGACAGAAAAGAAGGATCAGCAGTTTGGCAGTTTTGCTTTGGCCTTCTGACATTGCTATTAAGAAGTATCAGGGATATATTGTCACTGTTCTATTTGTGGCCATTTATCTCTTTGCAAAGTCTTTCTTTTTTTTCTTTTTTTTTTTTTCCCCTGTGGATTTTTACCTGTATATAGGTTCAAGACAGGACAGTGGTCACATGGAGATTTTTCACATTCTGATATATCCTCAACAACTATTTTCCAATTTAAACCACAGATAGCTAACGTTGCAGAAAATATGTGCTATCATATAATCAGTCATGATGTACAGTGTGTCTGAAGTTCAGGAACATAGTCTTAAGTAAAGTTTGTCTTTTGCAACTTTTTAAATAGCAGTATTTTTTTTCATTATAATGGTTGTCCTTTAAAATGTAAAGTAGGGAGTGCACCTCAGTGTGACAGGTTTGAGAATTTTATATATTCCCTTGCATCTCTGACTGATTTGCTGAACCATTTGTATTGTGACTTATTCCCTCAGTCTTAAACTGGAGGGATCATTTGCCTCACTGGCTGTAGTGAATGCTGATAATTCCAAAGCAATTGATAATCGGTACTATTTTGGAATTACTGTAGGTTTACATTTCTCCCATCACTACAAGGTCCATTTTATGGCTTTGAATGTTGTTCAGTCACTGATTCAAGGTGAGTATAATATGTTAATGAATCATTTTTCCCACTTATTTGCATAAGTATTGTAACTACCTCTTTGATCAGTTGGGTTCAGCTGTCCCAACTCTGTCCCCTCCCAACTCCTTGTGCACCTCCAGTTCACTTGCTGGTGGGGTGGGGTGAGGTGCAAAAAAGCCTTGACTCTGGGTAAGCACTGCTCAGCAGTAACTGAAACATCCCTGTGTTATCAACACTGCTTCCAGCACAAATCCAAAACACAGCCCCATACCAGCTACTGAGAAGAAAATTAACCCTATCCCAGCTAAAACCAGCATAAGAATACATAAGGCAGTGAAAAATTGGGCTAATGCTGTAAATTGTGTTCTTTGATGCCTGTCTGGTCCATAAACCACTGTTTTGGCATCTGTGTAAATTCTGTATTTAAAAATTGAGTTCTGGATAAATGAAACTTATCATCTTTTTTTTTTACTGTGTATAATTCTTATCTTTTATTTGTCAGTCTTCTACAGTACATTCTTCACATTTTCATGTTTGAGTGCTTTCATATGTAGCGACATGGACCTTTTATTACATTTAAGTTTCTTACTTTCCACAGTTTGTAAGCTGAAGTTCCTACCTTATCAAATCTTCTTGACTCTTGGTGCTAACTTTTTTCAAGAGATCAAACAATGTGGCATTTTCTTTTTTTATTTTCATTGCACGTGGCTGGGGTTGATAATTTTCATATTAAAACCCAGTCATTGCTCTTGGCTTGACAGTACAGGGAGAAAAAAGAAACAGGAAAAGGGCAAAGTGCTGTTTGATACTTTGGAAATGCAGCATAATGAAATGGTGAAATGTTATGGTGGCAAAATTTAATTAGCTGTAACATAAGAGAAAACAAATAATGACATTTATTTTTAGGAAGAAGCCTCCCACAGACAGCTGCAGAATACCTTGCAGGGAGAATTAGACCAGAGAGCACTTTTTAGAGTACAGATATTCTAATCAAGCAACAAAGCAAGAAAATATCTTTAGAAACTGAGTTGTTTGTTATTACTGTTGTTGTTGTTATTATTAACACCACCACCCATGGAGAAAAGTGAGTTGCTTCCACAGCAACTAGTGCAGAACAGATACGTAACAAAGCTGGAACCCTAAGAAAACTAAGGATATAAGCAGCTGTCTTTGCAGATTAGCTATTCTGAAGAGAACATCCAGCATGTGTTTTTGATGGAAGCGGGAAAATGAATAAAATGTTGACATTGGAATGAGGGTATAAGGTAGGGACTGAAAGGAGAAAGAACAGTGGGAAAAGCAAAGTTAAAAGCAACCCAATAAAGGACCATTTAAGAAGTGACTATGCAGACTATGGGTTGGAAATTAGTATAAATGGAAAAGAGCTTTCTTTTTGCACTTTCCTTTTTTTCTGAAAGAGTATTTTGCTAACTCTCAGTTTCCCATATATTAGTCTGAATTAGCAGATGTCCTGATTCTCTGGATGTGGTCCCATTTTGCACAGCATCAAGCTACAGGATGCAAAATGTCCTGCTGTGCCTTTTTACATGATCAACAAGAATAATAGCTGAAGAAGTACAGAAATGGGATTTTTTTTTTTTTTGTCTTTATCTAGATCATATTGTTAAAATTAACCCATCACAAGCAGCTGTGTTCAAATATGTGTTTACACATACAGGTATACCTATATACCTGTATCTGTGTGTGCATTTGATTAGTTATACCCAATGTCAATAAACCAGGGAAGAGTCAGCAAATGGTAGATGCTGAACAGCAAGTACAGAAAAAAAAGATTTGCCCTATGTTGTAGTGTTGCATCCAGTTTGGCCTTCCTTGTTCTTGTCATACTCATCATGCATCACTCCACACAGAGGTAGTCTCCATATTCATACCTGTGAAAAAGTTGGTAATAGCACCTGACTTTTCATAAGGAGATACCCAGAAAAGAGTTGGTGACAGCAGGCTTTTGTCTAGTAGGAATGCTGTGTGCTGGGAAGCACCCAGTTGGAGGGGACAACCATGTAAAGATGGACCACTCTTGTACATACCAAAACCAAGGCATGGGTTTAGCACGAGTTCACCTAAAATTCAGCCTCTGCCTTTTTAGATGTTGTGGATCTGATTGTGTACTGATTCTGCTCAGTGTTTGGGCTCTGGGGAATGCGTGGATAGTCTGTGACTGTTGCTGGACAAGGCAAGTGCTGAGTGAGTCAACACTGGCCCTGTCTGAAGCAGTTCTAGTCCTGTGAAAAAAAAGAAAGGCTTAGGAATAGGAATAAGCATTAATTCACTATTTCATTCCTTATTTGGGTACAAGATATTCCCTTATAATAATTAGTACAGTGCTTGTTTAAAAATCATTCTTTATAGCTCAGCCAGAGTCAACTTTTGCATGAGTAGGCAGCTTAAAATCCAGCAGAGGGCAATGCTGGATTGCACCTATACAGCTATTGCAAATGAGACTACATCAAGGACCTTTGAATTATCTTCCCTAATGAGGAATCATGCATTTAATTCATGATAGATTATACTAACCTTGCGGTTGGGGTTTTGCAATGAAGTCCTGGAGTGCTTCTGGGGAAATCACTCCCATTGGTGGTAGGTGTATTGCTAGTCAAAGAATCGGCTGATTGCGTTCCATCTTTGAGCTGCACAGATATAAAAAAAACATGGCTTGTCATAACTTTCCACCAAAACTATCAAGAGTTAACATCCTCTATCTTTTCTTCTTTTCTTCCCCCACCCCTCCCCAGTACTTGGCTATTAACTTCTTCAGCTACTGCAGTTTTATTAAGGCTTTTTTCTCCCATCATTGTTTATTGCAAATTCAGAAATGATAAAGCTCGATAGTTAAAATTGTCCTCAAGACCATGTTCTTGGCAGACTCATTGAAACTGAATTCCTGTTTTACAGAAATTTTAACAACCATGCATTCCACGATACTTTTCTGTCCATTAAGCATCTGGGAAGAAATTAGAAACAAAGGACCAATGGGAGGTGCCATTTAGAGTTACAAATATATTCAGCTCTTTACTCCCTCATGAAGAGTATAAAAAGCAGTGGAGATCTCACAAGGTCTGGTGCTCCAGTTTGATTTTTAGACAGCTGCAATCTCAGGTTTATATGACTCTGATTTCATTTTGAGGTTGATCACACTCTTGTCTCAGGACTCAACTGTGTGTAATTCTGGGGTAACTGAAGAATCCAGAGCCTTCAGGAGCAGTTTGCTCTCACGAGGGCCCCTGGGCCCAGAAATGAGCCCATCAAACTGGTCTTTCAGCAACATACCAGCTTCCCTTTGTTACCAATAGCAGGCCACAGGAGTAGTGCGCTCCCTGGAAAGCCGTTTTTACCATGCTGTTCTCCAAATTCCTCAACCATCAATAACAGTAAAGGGTTTCAGATTGGTTTATGGGAACAGAGACAAAAAGTGTCCCCAGGAGATTCTGTCGAGTATAAGCAACCCCTTTGAGAAAACTTCTGTACTTTTCCTGTCCTCTCAGGTTGGACTGCTCTCTAACAACCTGCAGAGTGATGAATAGTAGAAAATGGAGAAGGACTTTACTTTAGAATTCCAAAATATGCATGTGTTTTTTATTGCACTTTTTTGTTTTCTCCTGTTCCTACTTCTAGAACAAGTCAGCAGTGACTTCCGTATCCTGCAAGCTGGTTTGTTCTAGGGGACCAGCCACCCTTATTAGGATGCAGGGCAGAGATTCCATTTTCTGTGGTTTGCATATCTGATTATAATTGCAGGGAGCAAAGGAGAGGAGAGAGAGTGTGTTTCACTGGTGCTTGTCTCTAGAATAGTAAGGATGGTATGGCATTGATGGATGATACATGGGAAGGAAACATAAATATAGTGTAAAACCTTACTAATTTGATCCATGAGTGATACACCTTTTTGCCTTTAAATGCTGGTTTCTAGAGGCTGCCACTGTAACTGCAGTAGAATCCAACTTGTACAAAGAGATCTTGCTGCAGAAGAGCAGCCAGATGCAATCCTTGCTGTGTCTGAGGCATACGTGCCATACTCCTGCCCTGCACAGGCACCACATAAAGACTGGGGCCAGCAAATTGCTATGATTAATGGCTTTTATTGTAAAGAATAGAAAATCAAGTACAAATTAAATATTAAGGTTTTTTTATGACAGTGAGGCACATTGAGGGAGGTGGCTGCGAGTTTTTTCAGTGGCAAACCCAACAGCGTGGGATTTAGAACTAATCTCTGGGCAAACTGTTTTTCTTAATCTGTGCAAGCAATGAAGTTGACTTCGGTTGCTTAAAATTCAAAGTCTGGAGCCGGTCACCTTGCTAATTCAGTGTGTGCGTGTGGTGCCCTTAGTGATACAGACTGTCTGCTGCTTTCCAGGAGGACTAGGTGCCTGGATGAAAGCTGCAAAGCCCGTGCTGGACTGATAAGCGGCTTGAGCTGCCACCTCAGTAGGCACCGAGGCAGTGGGGCAGCAGCGAGTTGGTCCACGGGTGGAGGAGCTGTCTCAGGTGCTGTCACCGCATGGTACCTACCCGAGTGGGAGCTCCAAGGTGGTTTTGGGCTTCTATCCACCCCTCCGCCCCACCAAAAAAAAAAAAACTAGCCCCAAAAGTAGGTGATTAAAAATGGGTGATAAAAAGAAATCTATTAATGCTGTAAATGATATGCAAAGAAGCATGAAGAAGGCAAAAGACTCCTGTCACATTTCTCCTCTAGTGAGAACCAAAGCCTCCAAGTGTTGTTTATAAAACAAGCCTCAAAATCCAGCTTTTCTTAAGTCTTTAAGAGTGCAAATATAACTTGCAGCCAACAAAATTCCATTGTCTCTGCTCTGTGGCAAAGTAAGTGTTTTAACTATTTTTTTTTAAGGACACTCAGACTAGGTCCCTGAATACCAAGTCCCAGCTGAGCATGAATTCAAATGACTGAGGCCTAAGCCCTTGATAATAAGGGTTTATTAAGGAAGCACTAATGGAGCTGAACTGGAGTGGACTGAATGGCCAAAGTGAAATAATAGAATGCTTGTGGCAACCAGAAAATGATCGTTTATTGGCATAATCCCAGGATAAACTTCTGCCAAGAGCATGCAGTCTTTCCTTGCCAATTTCTTCATATGGGGAAATACAGTACTGAATTTCTGCACGTAATAGCAGTGCAGAAGAATGGGAGGAGGATAAGTGGCACTTTGCATGAGGAAGGGAAAAAAAATGTACATCCCAAGTGGTGTAAACAATGTGATCCCTAGAGCTCCGCTCATCAGCAGGCTCTATAAAGACCACCTGGGTTTCAACTTTCAACATGTGGGTTTGGCTGTGGAGTTCTCTCTCTTGAATCTCTAAGTATCCCTGAGTGCAGCATGCAGGGAACAGAAAAATTTGAATCTTTGGAACTTAGTTCTAAAAATCCTGCCTTTATGATGGTTGAATTGCTTATGAGCAGTTTCTTTCACACATGAAAAAAGGACTGTCTTGCAACTCCACTGAGAGACACATTCTCAAAAAAATTCTGTTGAATCACACTTGGCAAATATTTTATTCACTGAGAAATGCAGTTATAAGAAATAGCTGCTTTTCCAACCTAAGTGATTCTAGGATTATATACATAACTGCAGATTAAGTTGAAATGTTTATGGAGTAACTGCTGCCTGTGCAAGGGAGAAGAGAGCAGTGGGGTTACTCTATATCGTATTGCCTTGCCCTGAACTAACAGTCTTTTGCACTGGGTATCTAGTGAGGGAGTCCTGATTCACACCCCCTCTTTGTTGGATTCAAAAAGTTTTTCTTTTCAGCCAAAACCCTGTATATCTGAATTCTGTGAATACTGTCCTACAAGTCACTTTGTAGTGGTAGTCTCTTCACACCTCCTGTGAAAGCTAATCATGGGTATAAAATACTTAAATATTCACTAGGGCATAATAATTCTACCTTCCAGGAAAATGCCTTTGAGGCCGTTAGAAGTAACTGTAGTATGAGAAAATTTTCTATATGCGCGACTGAGATGCCAGCCTGAAAAGTCTTTGAGATGTAGCTAGGGCTCTCCTGAGGAGTAACAAACAGCAATGAAAACCTCAGCTATCAGTCACAGGCAGCATCTGAAGACAGATTTTTCAAGCTTTAAATTTTTGGTTTGAAATCAATACAGAACTCAACAACAACAACAAAAAGCTCATAACTATTTATTTCTGCTGGTGGATTAGCACTAAGTTCATGTGATTAGCTGATTGTTCAAAGTCCCAAAGGGGTGGTTCTCAGAGAGCTTCAGCAAGAACCTGGTTGCTGTGATGTAAGGTCCAAAGCTGAAAACCAGTATAGTTTGGAGAGAAGTGGAAAAGGATATTGTCTGGATGCAACCAAACAGTAGATCAACAACAGACCTGAGCTGTTCTCAGCCTGAGTTTTTTTTCTTTTTACTTCTAGTTATTACTACATTTGGATATGTGGCATAGATGTAGCTTTTAAAAATTATCTTATTTATATGTCAATAAGAAGTCATTTTGAATAAAACCTGGCTGCCAGCAGTAGTGCAACTTCCTCCAGGTCTGTAGCCTTCCTTTGGAGGTTAAAATGCTGACTTTCTTCCTAAATGCAGTGTTATCTTTCTGTCATCTACTGGTTTATTCTGTGATACTGTGATGGTACAGTATGTCATACGTGTGACTCTTGTCACATGAGTCTGTGCAAAATCTAGACCTTATTTAAAAAAAAAAAAATCACAAAACAACCAAACCTTTTTAGCCATTGTGGTTTGGAAAGACAACTCTGAGGAAGGATTTTTCATGTGTAACCTGTTGCATTTTTATTCAACTGAATCTTGAGTAAACTGAAAAATAGCCCTTCGGTCACTTTCTCAGCTGGCTATTAACTCTCTACACCAAAGATGATGGTCTTAAATTCCAATATGTGTGATTCTTTTTTTTTTTTTTTTTTTTTTTTTCATTTCGAGTATCCAGTTCCTCTGTTTGGGCCCACCAGATAACAATGTGTCTGGTTCTCCCTCAGCTGCCAACATCTCCAGTAGTCTCCCTGAGAATTTCTGTCTCCTACTCACAGTGAATACAGAGATCTCTGGCAGATGCAAAATGAAAACTATGGGAACAGTGTGAAATACGTTTGCCTGCCTACATTTTAAGAAGAGTTTCATTTTGTCAGTGCAAATTTTGCATTACTATTACTCAAGAAATTTTCAGTTCTTTCATTATGATCTTCCTGTCTAATGAGTCTGTTAAATATTTAATAGTATAAATAACACCTCCTCTTTTTTTTTTTTTTTGTGTTCTTGCTTAATGGTCTCCCAATTCTAGAAGTTATTTTTGTTACAGAAACATAGGTGGAATAGGATATGTGTCTGGTTTTGGAAGGATATGGCTTCCCTTAGGAATTCTCACCTTCCAATGGTTTGATGAAGGCTGTCTTCTACTTTGGTCAGAGGACTGTATATTTTTTCTTTAGAAAGAGTTGGTTTAGTGGTCTTAAGAGAAGTTTATGACCTTAAGCAGCCATAAAGTGCAGAATGACTCATAAGGAGATTCTCTTTAAATGTGTGTACAAGGATAAAGGAATGGAAAGGAGGGGGAGACATCATCTGGGATTAGAGAAGATAAGACTTGGAAAGGTAATTGAGAGAACACGGTGAAATTTTGGCCATCAAATTACAGCCAGGATGTCAGATAACAAGAATTTTTAATTTGAATGGAGTTTCTTCACTTTTTCCAATACCTTCCATCAGATGAGGATGATAACAGAGAAGGTTAATCAGTCATGAGAACCCATTCCCACTCTCCCTGGGTAGATGAAAACAGGCATTTAAACAATTGAACGCATTTTGAACTGCTGCCTGGCTGGAAGGTAGCTGCGGCACAAGTAGTACTCCTACAAGCATCATGCAGGCTTATTCTGTAGGTACCAAAATTTTGCTGCAAGTATGCAGCTCTGTATTGACTTCCAAAATGGAAAGATTTTATGGAATACAGCAAAAGAGTTCCACAGTGTAAGAGCCAAAAAGGCTGCTCCGAAGTCTCACCTCATGTATTGCAGGCTGTACAACTTCATTCTCTGCTGTCTGCATCAAATGGTAGAGCTACAATATCTTTTGACATTTTTTACCTTGGATAGAAATATGAGACTTATTACAGATAATGTAAGTAGCTGGAGCAGGCACAACTCTGTCCTCCTGGCCATATTTGAAAGTGGGATTTTCTGTCTAGGAAGTTTTTCTGGTTAAGATGCGAGACTAAAATTTTCTGAAAGACGTTGTCTCTGTCACACATGTTTTTGGATAATTACAAAAAAGCTGACTTATCTAAATTTCAGTTTCTGTTCTGCCAAGTGAAGGTGATTGCGTTTTCATCTCTTCTGCTGACTTGCTTGTGTCCAGGACATTCTGCTGTGGACAGAGACACCAATTTGAGGGGCTGTCACAGAATGCAGCTGCTCACCATCAGTGTCTGCCAGTGCTTCACCTCATCCGTTGAAAGGTGTTGCTCCTTACCAGCACTAATGTTGTGGTGGTGAACATTGGCCAGGCTCTCATACCGTAAAAGGGAGTGGCACTGCATCCCAACTGTTTTTTTTTCCTACCACTAAATGCTATGGTGAATGTCCTGTTGTGAATTCAAGGTAGGTTCCACCCTGCGTATTTGTTAAATTGCACTGGAATAAGAGAGGCTGTTCTTAAAGCCCTAGCTAAATAGGAAGGGCTGTGAAGTACCTGAAAGAAGGTTGTAACCAGATGGGTGTCAGTCTCTTATCCCAAATGACAAGTGATAGGATAAGGAGAAACAGCCTCAAGTTGCACCAGGGGAGGTTTAGGCTGGATATTAGGGTAAAGTTCTTCACTGAAAGGGTTGTCAAGTGCTGGAACAGGCTGGCCAGGGAAGTTGTGGAATTACCATCCCTGGAGGTATTTAAAAACATGTGGATATGGGTATGGTTTAGTGGTGGATTTGGCAGTGGTAGGTTTATAGTTGGATTTGGTGGTCGTAAAGGGCTTTTTCAACCTGAATGGTTCCATGATTCTGTGAATATCAATTGTAGAAGATGAGGTCTGTGCTCTTCTCTTTCTTTACTGATTAGTATCCTACTGGAGGGCAGATGTGCCTTGGAGATGCCATTTGCTTTCTGACTGGTAAGGAAGAGATAACATGGTGCACGACCTCTGCTCACTGCTTTTGGAGCAGAATGATTTAAACCCATATCCTAGCCCTGTGTTAAAATGTGGCCAAAACACAAATTTCATTTTCACATCACATTTGCTTTGATTGAATTAATCTTTTCCTCGTTCATTTTTGTGTAGGTGTCCCAATGCCCTGAGATTTGTCACTTTGAAACAAGGAGATAATTTCTCTGGGGGGGGGGGGGGAAAAGCAGTCCCTCAAACAGATTAATCGATAGCATAGGTGAGAGGCCATGTGCATTTCAGCTTAAGCAGGTTTCTGACTGCACTGCATATTTTGGAGTGCCATCTGAATAGACAGACAACAGAGGAGACAGGGAGTCATAATGAGTGAAGGAAATAAAATGGACTGTTTTCTTTAGGGGTATGGAGTAATTCTCAGAGTCTGATTGGAGAGGGAAGAAGTGGTCTCCAGCCTGACAAGTCAGCTCAGGCAAATAAAACCTGAAAGATTTGACAAAATTTGATTACTTTCAAGGAAAGTTAGTTATCAAAGATAAAGGGGTCCTGCTGTGTCTTGCAGCTTTCCCTCAACAACATGCTGAGCAGTGCTGAGCTGCAGTGTTGCTGCTACTCTCCTCTGCTTGGGGGCATCTGGCCACCCTGCTTGGAGTGTGGAACCATGAAGGCACAAGATCCAGGGAAGTAGAGCAAGATGCAGCTGATGCTGGATAATAAAATTACTCCCCGTTCACATAATGATTTTTATTATGGGTTTCTGTGTTTTTTGAAGGAGGCAAGTGTTCTTATCCCTGTTTCATAGATGGAGAAGTGAATGCTGTGATTTGCCTATTGCCATTGAGCTGAAAATGTCCTTATTGGGACAGAGGGGAAAAAAGAAAATGAGAATACAGTGGAGGCATCTGCCTGGCTTGTACGGTACAGCTGTTCATTATGAAAATCATGTCACAGCTTAAGCAGCTCTCAAATCATGATGCATTCACAGTAATGGCATGACCACTGGGGCTGGGGTGACATCAGTGTATGCCTGTATAATTTTTTTTTTTTTTTTCCTCATAGTAGTAATAATAATAATCTTTGGCTGTGGAACCCAATTACAAAAATAGTTACATTCATTGATTGCTCCTGCTTCTTCTGACTGTGATACCCATAGGACATTGTTACAACTGCTGCAGTCAAGAAAATGAGGCTTCATAAATTTATGCTGTTTCAATAAATGAATTTATGATAGTGAAAAAAATCTTTCTCTTGGCCAGACTAAGACGATGAGAGACTTCTTTCTGCCCTCTGTTTAGCAAGTGGATGGGAATATGCCACTCCTTGCTCTAACATTTTCGGATGGTGTCAAAATTAATTTCTGGTAGATTAGCTAGGCAAACACATCAGCTGTACTCCTTATACCAGAAGAATCTGTATTACAGTGTTTATTTGCCCCTTTCTGGTTCTGTAGTGTCATGGTACCCAAGTAGTAGTCAGCTGGACACCTGTCAGGGGCATTGCAAAACCATGAAAAAATACTTTGAGTCTTAGTAATCTCAGACAACCAGGTGGAGCAAAGACACCAGCCAGTTTGGGTTGGGAAAGGAGACGAAAACAACAACTACAGTAAGAGCTTCTTTCCTCCTCAGATAGGCATGCCTTGTTCCTCTATCATAATCAAGTATTCGTATTTTTTGCATACTGGGGGAGCAGTGAAGATGGGCTCAAAAGAGAAGAGACAGAGAGGGTTTACCAGAAGTTATGGCTGGTGAAGCTCATGACCACAACATGTGGATTGATACAGATGATACACAGGAGAGCTGAGTCAGGAGGTTGGCCTTGCTCTCACTGAAAGGGAAGTAGTTGGAGAGAATGGGGATGAGTCTCCTGTGGTCTTCCTGGTGGGTTGTTGGCTTGTCAAATCCAGAACTGTTTAATCTTGTCTGTAGTCTTGAAGAAATGAAAGTGTGAAGAACCTTAGTGTGTCTTCATGATCACTGCAGAAGATTACAGAAGGGGGGAAAAGAAATCGCAGTAACAGAGGTGGCTTAAAATGTCTTTTTCAGTTAGGATCTGGAGATACAGCAGAACAAACTGACATACCAGCCTTGGTTTGGGCTTTTTGTTTTGTTTTCTCCAGCCTCTCAGCTGGAGCAGCGGGAGGGGAAGGTTAATAGAAGAGGCGTTTGCAGAAGTCAGTATTAGTTATCACTCAAGAGCCTTGACTTGCTTGGACCCACCACAAGCAAAAGAGAAGTAAATGTGTGCATTGTGGATGGAAGCAAGATAAGAGCTTGGGCAGAAAACTGTTTTCAACAATGATGTTCATTTCAATGATGTAGTTTCTAAGAGAAATTTTGAAGGCCAGGGCTAAGAAAATGATTTCTGTACACTGGCTCAGGACCAACAGAGAAAATAACAACCGCCTCTTTTACATTTAATAAATGTAATGCTTCTCTTGAAAGGATAGAATATTTTTTCATCCTTTTATTGACATGGTTGATTTCTTAACATCAGCCTCTAATACTGAATGTTGCTTCTTTCCAATTATGATGTTTTAAAAATATTAGGTGTGTTCCCTAGGCTTTCTGAAAATAAAATTACTTTTGTAAAATCTCATGTTGGAAAATTGGATAGAGAAAAGCATAAAATGCTTAATTCCCTTTGGAGAGTTTTGGCCATCTCCATTAGATTTTTAGTTTCCTGGCCTTTTAACCACCTCTGCTGCCTGTTGTGTTTGTGTAGCTCTGTGGTTCCACTTACTACACTGCTCCTCTCAGAAAGAAACTATTTGTTACCATTTTATTTATTTTTTTTCACAACACTGCTGCGTGAATGTTAAGCTTTAAAAAAAAAAAAAGACACCTTTTATAATTGATTCCTTCTTTTGTGATCGCATAAAGGCTTACATTGTCCTGGGTTGGCAAAATTTTGCTTAAAACTTGCAGTGAAGGGATTGTACAGCTCTTAGTGCTCTCAGAGAGATAGACCTGGCTAACGAGAAGTCCAAATAGTAATTCAGATTTCTACGTCTGATTATATGTTGCAGAAATATCTGGAGATTCCACCTATGAGAAACAGTAGGATCTGTTATATAGGTTGTGTACTTTTATTTATTTTTAATGAGAGGGAATACAGTTTGATTAGTGAAAACAAAGAAAAAGAAAATTATTTTAATTCATAAAAATACTTTCAGAAACTTGCCATCTTGTTGAAATCTATGTTCTCTCATAGAACATTTTAATTTTGGCAAAATGCTTTAAAAAAATGGAAGAAATGTTCTGTCTGTATTTGGACCAGCTCTTTTCTTGAGTCTTGAGTCAGCCTAAATTATACTCAGCACTAAAGAGCAGAATTCATGTACCCAGAGTATCTCTTATCAACTCAAACTATTAATTTATATCTGGGGAGCTAGAAATATAAAATATCTACAGCGTGCATGTTTACCTTAGCCTGATGTGAGACAAACGTGCAATCAACTTTGCAAATATCAAAGGCTGGGGGAACTGTTATCCATAACTTAACTAATTACTTTAGTTTATTTACTTGAACAAAGCTAGATGGGGCATATAAATTGATCATTGGTTTTGACTTTTTGTTGTTTACATTTTAATAATTTTCTTCAGTCATGCAACTCTTGGTTCCCTGCTTATTTTTATGGCGTTGGCATATCTCACTGGCCTCAGTGCTCATTTTTCTGGCTCTTAGTGATGTTCATGTTGAAAAGAGAACATGAAGTTGATTACACATTGCAAAATGTAGTCCCCGAGCTGCCTGCACACTGCAGTTTTTGAAGTGAAGTATTTGATTTGGGTTTATCGAAGGGGTCATGCTGTGATGATATTTTTTTTTCTTATTTTAGTTAACTGTGTGATTCTTGCTTGTTATTATGGGTACCGTGTGCTGTAGCTGAACGTAAATGCTGAATTAAAAAACCAAAACTTGCCAAATATAATTTCAGCTTTCTAGAGTTTTCTCTCTTCTCCCTGGCTGATCTGCAGTAACAAACAGGTAGTTATACTCAATTTTACTCCTTTTTAAATTTGCCACTATACTGCTGAATAAATTGCCGCTTACCCAACTACTTCCAGTACTGACTCACCTTGGAAGCAATTACCTTTTCCCTACCAGCTGCTGCTCCCCAGCTTTCCCTTTTCTGCATGGAGGGCAGAGCATCGCTGGCGTTGCCTCCATGTGGGGCGGCCCTTCTCTCCCTCCACATGGGGAAGCAATGGAAGGAATAGAAAAAAAGAAAAGCTGGGAAGTGCCTGTTAATTGAAACTCTCTGATTCTCTGTCATTTTGCCAGACAGAGCAACCAGCTGCTGCACGGTGTCGTGAGTGGTGGAATGTACTGGGAGTTGAGGTTTCCTACACCACTTTGAACAAACTTGCTAACACACTCAGGCCACTGGCGTCCACTGTTCGGTGTTGATGCAGCTCCCAGAATTTCATAACTGTACCACAAGGGAATATGGATACTAGACAGGGGAAGTAAAAGGAGTAAGGGAAGTGAGCACATGGATTTTGCTTTGGGCAGGATTGCACTAGCTGCGGGTCTCTGAATTAATAACAGAAGGGGGGGCTGTGCTTGGTACACTGACCAACCCCTCCCAACACTTCCTATTCCATAATTCCCCAAAGAGTACAATATCGTTTCATTAATTAATTTGACCAAAGAAGAAAACTTGGAGTTTCATCATTATTCTAGTAGGTTTTCTTTAATAAAACCATTCTGAAATCTAAACATTGTTAGAAATGAGATTAAGGTGTGGTTTTTCAGCCAGAGATTGTATCAGTTGGTTGAGCAATCAGTTGTTGTAATTAAAGGCTCTTTCTTTCCTTAAACCCTGGCTCACTTTTAGGCTCAGTCTGCTAAGACTATAGTAGTAGCAGTTGTGTTTGAAATGACACAGCATTTCTTTGGTCTGTGAATGTGCAACTAAATGATGAAAATCATCAAGCTGGGCCAAGGCTCTGTGCTCTGAGGAGAGTTTGGGCATCTTTACCCATAAGGAAGCATACAGAGAAATGTATGTGATTCCCATGTCTACTTCTGGTACACAGGAAGGAAAAATAAGGTGAATAAAGATTTAGTGTTAGATAAAGAAACAACATTACAGTGGCAGGGTAGCCAAAACAAAGATATAAATTATTGCAGTTGAAAACTGAAGTAGTTGGGGTGGAAAGATACTTAATGAAAAGCTGGTACCTGGAATACATTTGGGTGAGATGAGAGAGATATATCAGGTACAGGTGACCTGGGCAATGAATCCGAGAAGCTGGAAATAAGGTAGTACCTGTAAATGGATATTATTGGGTTAGCCCACTCACACTCTGAAATGGTAATAGCGACTGGTAGACAGGGCTTGAAGGTCCTGAAAAGATCCAGAAAAGATAGAAACCAGAGCAAGAGTGGTATAGCTGTAATGGAAATTAATGATACACTGCATAACAAATAAGAACGACTGGTAGGCATAAGAGAGGAGTCATTTGACTCAAAACTACTTTGGAGGAGCATGGAAAAATATCTACTGTTTTTTGTGTCTGCCCAAAGTTGGATGTGAATTTAGTTAGAAGTCTGTGTAGTGTTATGCATGAGGAAAATATAATAGAGATGTCTCATTATAGAAGGGCTTGTCTTTCAAATTTAGATTAAAAGGTAAATGGTGCTTATAATAATAGGGGCTAATTATTTGTGGATGTGATTTCTTTGCTACCTATCATAGGGATTATAAAAAGTTGCTGTTATTTTAGAATTTAATGCAGTATGACTTTACAGCTCATCCTTAAAAATAATCATTTGTATCAAGTGTTAACAAGCTGAATTAGTTTATATTACACAGGATCTTGAACATCAATCCAATTAGTTTTCAGTTTTAAAAGTTGATTTTTACGAAATTAAGTAAATTGATGATGTGTGTTGGACCAATGCAAGGATCTTAATAAAGGATTATTTCAAATCTCTTTGTATCCAGGTGAAAAGAAAAAGTTTCCTCAAGAAAAAAGTGGGGGCAGGGGGGGAAAGCCCGTAGAGAGGAAAATTTCAATTCCAAATTCAACTGGGGAGTAGCCCACTGAAATGCTGTTGGGAGCTTGCAGAAGTCAAAGAAAATGGTACTGATCATCCAAGAAAGTATTGTCTTGGAAGTTCAGAACTGGCTTGCTGAGACTCGCCAAAAACTGATCTGACATAAATCTTGCAAGGGAAATGAAAAGTAAATCTAGATTATTATTTTTTTTCCCTAGTCCTGCAAATAAAGGCAACAAAGGAAACGTGTAGGTGTGTGAGGGGAGGGGGAACATTTTACAGCTGAAAGATTACAGTTCACAAAGGTCTGGGTCCAAAAGCGTGTGAGCATTTGCCTCAGTTTCCAGTACGGGAGATCTTGTAGAACACAGGGGCATACACCAGATGGTGAATGAAAAAGAGACCTGGAGAAGCAGAAGTTTCTGCAGCTGTTACAGCGGTCAAACTCCCAAGAGCTGAATGCTCTTAACTTCTCTTTGATAGAGAAAACTGTGTTTCCATCTCGGAGTACTATAAAAATGGCACTTGACATTTCAGTTTTGTTTAAGACTGTTAAAACATGCATCAAATAATTCCACTTGTACAACTGGAGCATAGCAAATATAATATTTATGTTTAAGAAGGGAGAAAGAAACAGATCCAGGTAACTGCAGACATGTTCATCTGTCCTCGATGGACTGCAAAATAGAACAAATTTTGAATAAGAGAATAATGTAAGAAGTGGAGGTAAATGTTAAGTTTCATTAAACACAGCATGTGTTTACTGAGAGGAGACTGATCTCACAGACTAAGTCACTTGAAAACTGATTTTGTAGACATGACTAATCAAACTAATTTATTAAAGTATTTGTTGCAGGACTTAATGAGAAATTACTCGTTCAAGGGATTAATGCAAAAGGTAGTTCTAACATGGGTAAAGAGCATAAAGAGGACTCTTTGAACAGTATTGTGAAGGGAAGTAAAGGGCTCTAGGAATTTAAGTCTGCTTTTGGGATGATTTTATTTATTCATGATCATAGGATGAAAATGATAATACACTGAAAGACAAAGCTGAGAGAGTCATAGTTATGTTCAAAATATTGTTTATGGGGAAAGAGGAACCATACATTTTCTGTATAGTTACATAAAGTAAAAAACTTACTGATAGTGTAATTGAAAAGATAAATCTAATCCAAGAATCATTATTAGTTTAGATGTAATTATTACAGAAAAGGAATATGTCTGTGCAGATGTTATAATAACATTACCACCACCACAATTAAAATTGATATACATATACTTAGATCCAACTGTTTTTCCTAATGTTATGCTGACCCCTCCCCAGCTCCTCTCAGCCCTAAGGCTGTTAGATTTGTTTTCTTGGTGGTGGTGGGGATGGTTATGGTGACTTGTCAGCATCTTGTGTCCTTTGCCAAGAGGAATATAATGTTCATGTTGATGGTTTCTTCTTCCTCGCTTTTGGGATCAACTTGGGGTTGGTTCTCTATGTTTTCTAACTGCTTTGATAGCTTTTTCTTTTCTCATCGGTCTGCAGCTTTGTTATGTCCGAACTTAGTGTATGTGGTGCCTTTGAAGTATGTTGAAAACTATTCCTGTGTTCTCCTTCTTACTCCTCTATCCAGTTTTGTCCAGCTCCAGGTCTGCATCTCTTTATCTGACCATGGGTAAGTTGTTTATAGCTGTGGGGTCTCCTTTGTCAAGCCTGTGCCCCATCTCGTATCTCCCATACTTGTACTCCTCTACAGTGCACCCTGCGTCTCCACTTCTCAAGACCTTTGTTAAGATGCCAATCTTGTAGTTCTCTATAGTACATTATTATAATAGAGTCATAAAACCTGTCAGGCTCCATAGAATAACAAAGAAAAATAAATGAAATTAGCCATAGCTAGCTGGTCAATTAGAAAAATTGCTGTTGCAGGTAAACCAAATGTGACAAAGCTGTGACTGTCTGCAAGGAAAGCTCAGACAGAGCAAGCCTCGACAAACCTCAGTCCTGATGCCTTGCACACTCACTACAAAACCCCTGATTAGCAACGGTAATACACACAGGGTTTCATGGTAACAACATTATTGACACAGCTGATGTTTGTCCTGTTATACTGGAAGAGCTGCAGGATATGGACTGATTAAATCATGTGAGAAAACCTGATAGCTGAGTGGGAGACTACTCTCATATGGACTAATAATAAAATACTTGCTTCTATAATCTGGGACCTTGCCAGTTGCTTTGGGAAGAACAGATGAAGGGAAGGGTTTGTGAGTAATAGTTATTAACGGCAAAAAGCCACCTGCAAAAAGCATATGTGATCCTAGGATGTGCTGCATATGCTAGTTTCAGTAACACTATGAAAAATAAACACTTGCTCACCAATAGAGCTTCATCTGAAATTGGTTCGTTGGATGATTATGTTCAGGAAAGACTTGTTGAGATGTGAGAAATGGCCAACCTGTGTATGAGTTAATTGCATGAGGGCGGACCAAGTTGCTCCAGCAAGCTTGACTTGGACTAACGGAGATCCAAATGTCTGCAGGGCGCAGCATGAAAACACCGGGGCCCCCTTGGGCTGCTAACTTGAGTATGAAAGAAACAAGCTGCTTTTGCAAGGTCTTGAGTTGGAGGGAGTAAAATTTTTCTCTTGGGCTGTTAGACAAAGCTTGGCATTTCTTGAAAGTGTCTGTAGTGCTTTTGGATCCAGATGGAAACATCTTCATGTGCAATGCTATGTGGATACTGGTTTTGGTCTCTGGTAGAGCAGGGATTTGTGTGCTGCAGTCCATAGGATACGTGTATCCTATGGACTGCAGCACAGTCCTATCTTAGGTGCATCCTATATCCTATTTTAGGTGTATCCTAAGAGTTGGTATGCTTAGTCATGTGGACTGTACTCATCAAGGAAATGAATGATTTAGTGAATCAGGTTCAGGAGTGATGAGTGCAACCATAAAATCAGGTAGGGAGTAGTATGGAATTTGGAGTGGGAGGCTCAAGTACTACCCAGAAGGTTCTTTAAACTGCAGTCGTACTGTGACTTCTTCTTGACTCTCTTTCTGCTGCTCAACACACAATTGAACCCATGGATGTATGGTTGATGAACTCTGATTACCTCCCATTTTTATATTTTCCTTACCTTTTTTTACTCCCAAACAGTGATTGACTGTGAAATCAACTGTGAGTCTGAAGTAATTCCTGTGCCTCATTTTTGTTGGGAGAAGCCACTTGCTGTGGTGCGTCTCAGCTGGGCTTCACTTCTCATCTTGTTACACATTTCTAGTTTTTCTAACACTGTTGCAATGTTTAATCATCATTAGCTGCTTCTGTCTTCTCTCATTCCTCTTTTGGTGTTCTTTTCATGATTACTTACTCTCTTTTGCTGATCTTGTTCCAGTTTACCATAAACTCTCTTTCTCTCTCCTTACCTCATCTTGCTTCTGAAGTTTCCTGGAGCCCCCCTCACCCCAAATGTCTCTTTCCTTTCCTTCTCTTTTATTTTTGTCTCCTCATGTTGGTTATAAATGCCACTGCCGTTTGTTTAAATGCTGCTGCCGTGGTCTGTTTAGGGGTTGTCATACAGGATTTTAGAATACTTTCCCTTCATGACACACAATTAACTTGTTATAGTTGGTGTAGATAAAAGGCTCATTACCAAAAAAATGAAAAAGTCAAGGAGGAGATCATTCTGCATGTCATGAAACACTTGGTTTTTCATTGTTATTAACATTTTTGGCATTCTTTAAACCAAAGGTTGAACTTGAAATGTTATCACAAAATCTAATGAAAAGGAAAAATTGTCACCTTCAAATTTTGCAAAATAAAAAAAAGAGTGGGGTTGGTTTTTTCCCAGTGGAATGTATTATTTTCAAAACCAAGTCCATTTTGACAAGTTTTAACCCTCATCCATCTTCTTAATGGCCAGCTGAAATATTTGCAAGGAAAACTGAAGATTCAACTCAAATGATTACTGACATGTGGGATTTTCTGGGCATCTGAAAAAAATTATTTAATGGGTACTTTTTATAGGCATAGGTAGTGTTTGTAATTTTGTGGGAGCACCTGTCCTTGCTGAACTATTGTGAGCAAAACAATTGTGGAGTTTTCTGTAATTGCACAGGTTACATCAAATTCGAGGTGTTGGTGTGGAGAGAGGCAAGTCCTCCTTCTGTACAACTTGGCTTTTCACTTGTTGATAATTAATAGCGAAGACTTTTGAGGAAGCAGCCTGGCTCTCTCTGCCAGAGGGATCTCTCTCTCTCTGCAGGTTTAATGTTTGCCTTAGACCATTTGGCAAGTGTTTTGGCTGTAGGGAGACTTGGAGTCTTAGGAAGACATGCTACATTAAGGCTCTGTAGGGTTTTCTTTATAAGGATTCTGGATTGTCTCAGACTCTGAAACCCAACTATTTTCCCTGCCTGCTTTGCTGAAAATAATGCTGATCTGATTTGAATTTGAGTCTCTCAATTTAATACAGGACAGCTTCCCTAGAAACAATTATCCATGGCTCTGGCTGACTGCATCCAGCTCTTGAGGTGCATGTGACCCCAACCCAGGTCCCTGGGGTGGGCAGCAGGGATGCTGGAGGGGAGCCCTGTGTGCAATGACATCCTGTGCAGCAAACCCACTGGTGCTGCCTCGCCTCAGCTTCTGATGCCCCAGACAGTGCTCGGGGACCGTGTCTTGAGGTTGTGGCAGTATTTGTCTCTTTCCAGATGCTTCCACACAAGCACTTAATACTCCTTCAATGAGGGAGTCGGGTGAGTTGTTTAGAGGAGAGGAGGTGAGAAGATAAGTTGTTGTGAAAATGGAATGTGAGGCAAGGTGCAGTGATACTGGTGGTGAAATTTCTCCAGGGGACAGGGACTGAGTGAGAAAGTTTTGTGTCTTAACAGTGTTGCAAATGTGTTTGATTGTGGAGAACCAGTTTGAAGCAAGTGGAATAAAAAGGCAGGTTGTGCTTTCTTCTTTTTTTTTTTTTGTTGCTTATTCTATTTATTTATTTCGTTTTCTGTACAACATGAGTGTCTCTAAGTGTAAATACATAGCAGAAGAAAGGGAAGACTGTACCCAAGCTAATGCGGGACTCATGCGCTCTAGGTCTGGACTGTTTGGGTTCACTGGAAACACTGGTGATCCTTTCTTCATGACGGGAACTGCTCCTTTGTTTTGAAGTAAATCAAACTGGTGCTAATGACAGCTTTTTCAGATATTTGAATACCAAGCCTCTTGCAATCTTCTCATGAAGTTTATTTAAAGGAAACTATTAAATTTTCTCATCTGGCTTATAGCATGATATTAAAGTTGGATACTTAAAAGTCTGTGTGTTTGGGATTCCTCTCCTGTTTTCCACGTCAATTACAATTATGTGGCTTTTGAAAAAGAGGTTGCTAGCAGGGAATACTGAGGAGTGCCAAATTACATTTCAAATACATTTTGTTCTTGTTCATGGTGAGAATTATTTCTTCCCTAAGGTTGCACACTCAGCAAAATGAGCTCAGACTGCCTCTAAACTCTCTCTGTAACATCAGTTTAGTTGAGTTTTTAAGGCCGTGTATTGGCTAGCACTGTTGACACCTCCTCCTCGGACTGGTGTAGCATGAATACCATGGTCCCTAGTTGGGGAAAAAAAAAAAAAAAGGCAAGCAGGGGAGACCTTCCGTCTGAGCAAAGTCCAGTCCACTGTTTTGGTACCCAGCTTTCTGCTAGAGATGTGTTTTTGGGAAGTGGGGAGGTTGCTCATTTTTAACATACGTATTTCTTATGGCCCTGCTTTCAAGTAAACAATGCCAAAATGAGAGAATGCACATTATAGCAAAGTGAAAGGGGAAGTATGTGTGTAGGTCACTGAAATCAGCCAGCTCTGAATGACTTTTGGTGATTGGCTAATAACTGATGCTTCACCACCAAGTAAATGTTTGTAATTCCTTTTCCTATTTGAATATTTGCTTCCCAAACCCAAATTTTGGGTTCATTAGCTAGCATGCTATGGATAGCCTCTAGCTGTGTGTGCAAGTCTTATCTTTGTGCATATTTTGCATTTCAGGCAATTAGCTTAATTGATAGTAGGAAGAGATACTCATTGGAAGAGAAGGAAAAGGTAGGTAGCAACATGCCAATGACAATTAAGATAATATTTCACATATTACCTATATAAATTTTTGTGAAAGCAGCTCTTTTCAGGTGTCAGGTAAGTCTGATAAGAACTTGAACTCTTTCAAGGTAGACAGGGTGGCATTCCCTACCTCATATGAACAGGTAGGCTGAAGCACATGGTATATGTTACATTTAGTTTTACACAATACAGGCAGAGGTCAGGAAAGAATAGAGAAATTCCAGGCACGTAAGGACCCTTGATTCTCTGACAGATTTCTGGATGATGAGCAGTTATTACGAGCTTCCTGTGGCAAAACTCATCCATAACTTCAGTAATGTAGATCAGGAATTTGGTACACAGGTTGGAAAATTACTCTTAATCTTTGCATTCTCTCTGGAATGAAGATAATTGCCCATTTTGCCAGTGAGTAGTTGTGTTTGACCTGCTTGTGTCTTGTGGCCCTGAAGCAGAGCTTCCCAAAACTGCTGCACTGACACTTCAGATGGGGATCCCATGTTTTACAGTGTAACCAAACTTTTTTCCCCTCTCTCTCCTTAATACCCAGAATGCAACAGCAACGTCGAATGTTCACAGCTGCCCTCCTGGCACTTGTTTTCATTCTGGCAGCTGTGAGTACCACTGAGGCTGGCAAAAAAGAGAAACCAGGTAAGGTCCAGTGTAATTCAGAGTTAATCACAGGGATAGATTGCATGTGTGGGAGAATGTCAAATGCTTCTGGTGTTGTGATGAAATTCAGGTAATTTGTTAACCTTTTGACATACAGGGTAGAGATTTGTGGCTCTGACATGTTGTTCTATGTTAAACAGGAAAACTGAAAGTAGTTTCCATCAAAAATGGCAGCTTGCAGCCCCAGAGACTGGCGTCCTCAGTTTATCACAGATTGGGTATTGCAAGGCAGCTTAAAATTTGCTCTGGGAATAGGTTCATGCTTGACTTAGGGAGAACCAAGCAGGAGTGATAAAAGGGCAGTTATGTCACTTGTTCAGTGTTGTATATGACAATGTACGCCAATGCTGTGCGATGTAGAAATCCTCCGACAAAGAATGGAACTAACTCGCGGCTGCGGATAGACAGCCAGACATCCTGCGGTAATTGCTTTCTGTCAGTGACAAACTCAGACCTCATTATAGGAGAGACAGGCATGGGGTGGAAAATTCACATCTCTCAAACCCAGTTTTGACATTTTTTTTTAAGGAACACAGCTTTGGGTGTTTTTCTTAAGGTCTTTGTATTTGCAGGCTACTTAAACGCCAGACCTGTGAGTCTATGAGAATTAGTGTTCCCATTTGAAAAATGTGTTTCTAACTATTGTGGCTATATGGAAATAGAAGAAAAAGTGAATGTAAAAATACAAGAGCTAGAAGGAAAATAATTTATCTAAAGTTATTTCAAGTTACTTGTGGTGTTTTGGAGGCCTAAATAAATATTTTCGTGAACCCTTGGATTTGATAACATTGCTGTCTTTTCTCATCAGACTTGGTTTAAGGATTTAAATGAAATCACGATTCTTACTTTTGTCCCTGAGCAACAAACCCATCTGTATTAACAGCATCTTGAGTAAACTTCTCCATGCAGATTTTTTTTATCTTTTGGAGTTTTGGTCATTTTCTGACATAAAATGTGACATGGTATACCAAGTCAAGGGTTTGTATGTGTGCTGGCTTTAGAGTTAAACCAGGACACTGTCCCACAGCGGTTCCCTGGAGGTGCTCAAATCCTCTGCTACACAATGTCAATGCATGCATTTCTGGTCTGTGTAGTGTGTAGTGTTTCTATTGGAACTGAAAACATTTGCATGCCGTCAGCTACTGGAGACAGGAGTGTCCTTCCTGAACGAGCCCTCCTGCATGTTTTGGTCAGTGATCTCTGAGGATTTTTAGATGATTCCCCATTCTGAAGATGAGAATCCACTTGAGAATATCTAAGTAGACTAGTAGACATGGTAGCGGGTCTGAATTTGGATGATCCACCCTGCTTTGGAGTCAAAGAGGCTGACCTGCCTCTGTAGAACTGTGATGAGGATGCCAGACCTTTTGCTTTTGAAGCAACTGTTTTACGAATGTCTTCCTTATTCACTCTTTTGGGTGCTGTGACTGTTTAATCAAGTTTAGGGAACTTCTCCATAGGCTCTGGGTAGTGACCACTTCTCTTGCTTGGGTTTGGCTCCTTGTCTTCATCCAGAGAAAAAGGCGAAGAAGTCTGACTGTGGGGAATGGCAGTGGAGCGTCTGCGTGCCCACCAGTGGGGACTGCGGCCTGGGGACGCGCGAGGGCACTCGCACTGGAGCCGAGTGCAAGCAGACCACCAAGACTCAGAAGTGCAAGATTCCCTGCAACTGGAAGAAGCAATTTGGAGGTAAGCATCACTCTCTTGAGGGATTTGCTTTGGAAGGAAGCCTCAATTTTCGGCATATCTCTGCAAATGAATTGGTGAAGGGGCTGCTTCTGTATTTCAAGTTCATTGCAGCTAGAGCATGTAAGGCATCAGAGCAAAGCAGCTCCTCTGCAGAGGAGAATCCGTGTAACCTACTGATTGTTAACTCAGTGTCCCAGCAGCGTGTTTAAATCTGCTTTCCTGTGGTGTGCAACCCTATTTAAGGCAGCAACGTATGTGTCGTTTGTCCTCTCAGCGCTGTGAATCTCTGCAATGACTACCACAGACTTTACATGACCTTGTGATGTGTAACTTGCAGCGTGGAGCATGGGTGCCTACCCGTGTGTGCATTGAAAGGAGTGAATGAAGAACAGTTTATTTCTTCTATATTATTCAGTTCAGAAGGTTCATCTATAAGAGTTCAGAAAGATAAGTCAGATCTTTCCTGGACAAGATGTGTGTTGAGGACTCAGAACTGATTACGGTTGCAAGCTTGTTTCTTTTTCTAGTAAACAGCTTGTATGACTTTGACATCATTGTGACCTTACTGAGGCAATCAGTGCAGCAGTTTCAGAGTTCACAAGTTCATAGTTGCACATACTTTCTTAAAACTGTTCAATCCTTAGTTGGTAACCTTTGGCATCACACAAATGGATGAAAAGCCATATAGAATGTGAATGACATTTCCCACTGCTCTTTTTTCTTTCTTTTTAGAATATATTTATTGTTTATCTTCATGGTTGAATGTATTTTCTTTAATACAATAATAAAGAAATATTCATACAAAAGCAAAAGGATTCTATTTTAAAGCACTTTGGGACTGTAGGGGAGGGACTGCAATTATTACTGCAAATAATTTTAAAATTGTTCTTGGGATTTCTTTAGTCATGTGATCCTTTTGTCTACAAGAACTGTCTGGCTGTGATATCCTATTAGACTCATAGCATTTTTGTTTTCACACTCAGTCATTCTGTTTTAAAAATTGCTATGTATTTATTTATTGCAGCGGAATGCAAATACCAGTTCCAGGCCTGGGGAGAATGTGACTTGAATACTGCCTTGAAGACTCGAACCGGGAACTTAAAGAGAGCCCTTCATAATGCTGACTGCCAGAAGACTGTCACGATCTCAAAGCCCTGTGGGAAGCTTACCAAACCCAAACCTCAAGGTAAATTCCTTTTGATGAAAGCTGCGCACCAGTTCATTTAAAGCACTGGATTTTTGATATCCCATGTGCTTCAGTGGGAAATTAGTAATACAGGAAGTTTTACTTTCATGGCCTTTCCTCAGTTCTGCACTGCTCCTAAATCCTGGCATTTAGGCAGACAATATTCCTGAGTTGTATAGTCTAGGCAGCCTAACACACCGGAAGTGAGCTGAAGATTAGAGCTCCAGTTTTAACCTTAGACTACCTGTACTACTATTGGTTTGCTGATGCTCACTAGACCTCTAGGAAACAGGTGGTTCTCAAAACTCACCTGTGGACAGGAACAAACCAAAAATAGCATGCAAAAAACATCTCTTGATAAAGATGCCTTTTGTATAGGTTTTGTTGTGTCAAATAATGAGTAGTTGAAAAAGGGACTGCTTTCTTCTGGACAAGCAGTATTGAAGGGCTGCTCTGCTCACTGCATGCTGAAAAAAGAATATGTCAATGATCTGCACCCTTGGGTTGGTATATTTTTTTAATTCAAAGATAGCAGGAAGGATAGTATGGACTGTATATATCTTATTTAAATGTGAGTGACAGTGTAATTCCTAGTACCCAGAAAGACATATGCCCTGCATTTATGTTTCCAGGTATCCCTTAGACACACTTATTTTCTTTCTAATCATCAAAAAATTTTAATGTAGTCTTTTGTTGGAATAGCAGGTGTTCTGTGTGTAGGGTGATTTATAGTGGGGGCTAAAATTGTGAGATCTTGTTTGAGATAGAGAAATAATGTGTGTAAGTGGATTATACAAGCTATTCTACCCTGGCATTTTTTTGCTTAAAACTGGCTACGTTTCACACCTTCCCGACTCTGAATACTTAGATAATTATAAAAATAGATGTCAATAGGAGGGACAGCTGCAACTTGGACCAGAAATTTTCATCTTGTGGATGGCAGTGCATCATTGATCTGAGGGGTACCTGCAGGAGTCCTTTCTGATTGTGCAACCAGAGACGTGTCTGATGAGGTTGCTGACCCTTTCGGTGTGGGTGCATGCACCCATCTGCCTTGGAGTCAGTACAGCTGTAACTGGTCTTCCTCGCATACCATCCATGGAGCTACCAGATGATCACTGAGTCCAAAAGCTGCATAGGTAATGACAAGATGTGAAGTATAAAGGATACAGCTAGATTTTGAGAGACCATCTGACTTTTGATTGAGTTGGCAGCAATAAACATCTTCATTTGGGATGGAAATGACTGAGTGGGACTGCAGGAAGGGATTGAGCTGTGTGATTTAATTGTTTTTTAGTTTGGGGGGAAGGACTTTTTTGAGTTTTTGGGGTGGAGTTTTTTGAGTAAGTTTCCATGGCTAAGTGGCATTTGGGAGTTTATTGAATGAAGCTTCCTGTTGTGCAATGAGAAGTCTGCTGCTGCTAGAGCCGCTAGTAGCATTCTGCCTTGTTCTGCTCCCACTGGGTCAATATATTCTATCAATGGCTGTCAGAAGAGGGAGAGGGTGACAAAGCATGGCATTGATGCAGCATGGTTTTGTGAGAGCCGGGCTGACGGGAGGTACAGCATCATTGTCAAGTTACAGTTTTAAAGGCAGAGCTTGTGAAATGACTGGAATTAATTTTAGCTGATTCTAGTTATGAGTTACAGCCGAGAATGAAACTCAGATTGGGATTGACTGCAGCCAACAGAGTTGTATGGTTTGACTTAATTAGGAAACCTGACTTCATTTGAAGGAATGCAAAAGGAGAAATGGGTACAAGTGTAGGTTTGTGATCATAACTGTGGGCAGAAATTCTGCTCTCCTGAGTTGCGTTAGTAATCTCACGGCATCTTCCTGCATGCCACCTGCTCGTTCATCTGCTGTTGGCATTAGTAGGAGCAGCAAGCATGGAAGTCAGACACTTGCAGCCTTCCTGGGCCCTGAGCTGACAGTAAAAAAGCCATATTGCAGATCTGTGGGTATAGCTACATGGGAGCTACACCGGACGATGTGTTGGCAGGAGTAGAAAGAGCCAGAGTAAGAAAGTAGGTCAAGCAAATTAGTGCTGTGTGAAATGTTGTGCCCTACTGAACTTTACTTCTGAATTAAAAATCGGAGTGCTGACATGCTAGCTGGAATAAGAGTATTTGTTTTCTTCCTGAAGTGAAGGAAATTACAGGTTGGAGGTAAGTCCCCACCCACATCTAGATAAGGAAAATATTTATTTTCCTTACAGGAAACTATATTCAATATATAGTTAGAATAGGACCCAATTTAATTCTTTGGAGTCAAGAAGTAAGACCTAGATTATTGTCTGAGCACTAGGAATGGACTGCAGGTACCTACTAGGCTCCATTTTCATCCATAGCTTCTCATCAGTGGCTCAAGACTACTAGAGAAAAAATATTTGACACATTATTTGGAAGCAGCATTTTTTTCTGAGACACAGGGTTGTATAAAGTCTGTATTGATTTGCAGCTAGACCTGTAAATGCTGATCAAGGGCCATCCGTTCCTACTGTGATTGCCTGGACTAGCAGAGCAGTGGCTCTCTGGCATTTGGGAGCTCTGGCAACAGAACAGTAATTGAAGGGCTTATTGATTATAGGAATCTGTTCCACCACTAAACAGTTACCTTCGTGACTGGTGTATGCTTCAAGGGCTGCATCACTGAGTACATCTCTGACAGCGATAGGCTGGGAGTACCAAAAGCAGATGTGACCTCACTGAAAATATTGCACTGAAAAATACCAGTATATTCAGAAAGAGGGTTGTTTTCATTATTTTCCTGAATAACCCCCTTTCCTGTGCCCTGAAATTTTCTTTCTATTAGGTCATGTTCATAACCTCTTCATTACATCACTTTTCCTTTTGATTTCTTATCATAAATGGGGGAAGAAAAATCCCCTATTTAGCTTCTGCAGTCAATTTTAGTTTTATATATCTTCTGTTACTTTTTGTCACTTGCCATCTTTTAAAGCTAAAACCTCTGACTTAAATATTTTGTAGTATAACAAATTATCCTCGATAAGAATACCCAGGGACTGGACTGTACATCATATTTCACCTGACACATTTCCTTAGTGTGGCTTCATGTCTGAAGTTCCTCCTCACCTTCTCTGTTCTTTGAGAAAAATGCAAATAAATAGATGTCATGTGTAACTTCTGCTCTCCTGTTGCTTATCCACTTTTACAGCTCATGAACATACAGCAACTTTGCTGGTAGCATGAATCCTGTGCCTTTCTCCTCTCACCTAACTATTTGGGAGATGGCTGCTGTTTCACACGAGTTTGGTCTGTGCTTAACAGAAAGGAAAATTATAACTGCAGAAAAATCCCAATGGTTATAATTTTGCACAGTTGCTGATAAAAGTGTATTTTGGGTTTCCAGGAACTTCTACGACCTGTGGCAAAACTTCTGCTAAATTAAACCAGGAGATACTTGTTGACCTCAGGAACCAATGCCAGTCTCATAAACTGGTGATCTAAGTGTTCTGATGGATTTGCTTGATCACTAGTCAGCATTCATGGAAAAGACCTAAAATCTTTTTGAAGGACTCTCGTTAGTTTGGAATTTTTTTTTTTTTCTCTTATTAGCAGCTGCTCTGCCTCAGTATTTTTTTTCTTCTCAGCAATTGACTCTAAGTATGGATTTTAGTCTGCAACACTTGGACATTTTGGAGCTCAGTGCTTGCAAAAGTAAAATTATTAGAGAAACTCTGTTGTATGTGGGATTCAGAGCAGATGATGAATCAGGAATTTGAATTTTATCTGGATTTCTCATGAAGGAAATTTCTTTTTTCTCCATAGCTATGCTGAGGTGGTCTCAGATTAGAAGACAATAGCTTGGTCTTGGGCAGCTGTGCTGAAGTGTAGTTAACAGAAAACTGTCGTCCATTCTTGAATATTGTGCATTTGGACAGAGAGATTGTCAGCGACGTGACAGTGATATTCCAGACACTATAGTTTGTGTATTTAGTACACAAATGAGGTCATGAGAAAGCCTGTCACAAAGGCTGGAAAGGATGAAAGGATAATTTTTATCACAAAATCCCAGTGGAGGCAGCCACCTCTCCTCTAGCACACACAATTGCATATTCTAATCAGTGTCTGCAAGGCCAGGGATGTTCAAGGTCTCCCTAAACTAACTTGACAGATGTGAGAGACTCAGGCACTTCTGTCGAGTGGCTGCTCTAATGGCCAACTTGCACTGAAGAGCAGAAAACGCTTCCGACATATTCCATCTGGCCTACTTCGCAGCCACCCAAAAGTGATTGATAGTTGTTCGCGTTCCAGCCAGCCAGAAAGTAAAAGAATGGGGTATTGTCAGGATTCCGGATACATTTTGCTTTAACTGCTGAGAGAGAAGGAATTTACTTTTATTGAGCTGGGTTGCCTGATAGGTTTTATTTCTTTTTATACTCTTTCCGTCACTCTCCTTCTCTTCTCTCTCCTTCTCTTCTCTCTCCCCGTAACTCTTGTACTTTCAGCTATTTATTCTTCTGATTAAGATAAAATTAAATGGAATAAGCATTCTGCCTGCTCTTTCTGCAGTGTACCCTTCATTTTTTGAATTATGCTCCTTTCTGAGAATCTTTTTGCCTGGCTGTATTTAGTTCTCTTTAGTAAATCTGCCTTCAAAACCTTTTATCAATTTACAGTATATCTGATAAGTTACTTTATCCTGGCTTAGCTCAGTCCTTGTCCCATGGGAAAACAGTTCCAACTAAAGTTGGCAAACTTTATCGCTGCTTACACCACTGCTGTCTAATAACTGGGGTGGTGTCCAAAGAACTCATCCTCCAACATGCCGTGTTTGAAAAGGTTTCTCGTGTGAAGGCAAGACCTACTCAAGTTGTTAATGTCTGTAATCTTTTCTGTGCAATGATGATCAGGTGTGGCATTTGAGAGTCTAGCAAGTTGTTAGTGCATTTCCCTGTGTTTGGCACCATGTGTGGAGGGAGGAAAGACTGCGCTCAGTGTTTTTTTTAATAATTTCATATAGCTTGAAGAGCTTTGCTGGAGTTTATTGAAATATGTCACCTGTACCACGTTGTTTCTTTTATCTAACGTTCTTTACAGGCAGCAATTAGCTAATTCTGCTATCACTTCTTGGAGGTCAAGAAGTACAATTTGAAGAAAAGTAACAGTTGGAACTCAGAAAGGCTAAGTGGTTTTCCAGGTTGACACAGTATTAGCAGCAAGTCCAGGTGCTCAGCTAGGAGCTGTTGGCTCTTAACTCTATGCTCTAACTAGTAGCTGCTGCTCTCTTTTATGCTAGTCTGCAATTGCAATTATCATAATGTGACGATTTACTTTAATGTGAGTGTCTGAACTGCAGTCTTTAATTAGAGCCTTTGGTTTTGACATTAGCAATCTCAGTGAGCTTAAGACAGTGATTGACACTGACTTACCTTGTGTCTTCTTAGGGAGCTTGATGTCAAAACATAGAGCTGGACTTTGGTTAATGAGCAGGAATATCTCTGTCCTTGCTTTGGTGCCAGGAGCAGAAAACAACATGTGGATTTTGAGCACTACAATGGCAACCTTGATGTCTACCTGCAGAGAGGACATCTTGCTCACAGTGCACTGCCAGGACAGACTGGCTGAGCTTTGGCAGGCCGACTTGGCTGCTGGCTGTTGCAAGGAGCTGGCAGTGATGATGTCGGAATGAACTGCTCCCCTGACAGCAGCTACTCATTGCACAGACAAACTGTGTGCTGCCCCGATGAAAAGGACCACCTGTGGCCCACTCCTTTTTGCGTGTTGGACAATCTGCTTGAGTGCTCTTCCTCAACTTTGCCTCTGTGCAGCAACATGATGTCTTCTGAAGTGTAGCTGGAAGGGGCGCAAGAGGAGAAGAAATGACTTCTTAGGGCTGTGATTTTCTTTTGTTTGAAAGATGCTGGTGTCTCCTGTTTTGGCAGCACACTCGTGCTGCATCTCCCTCTGTAGGTTTCACAATTCCCTGTCTTTAATGTAACTCATTAGTCGTGCAGGCATGCAGCTAGCGTAATAATTAGTATTACAGGAGGCAGAATAATAGGATCTGCTCAAACTAATTAGATATAAAAACGAGGGTTTTTCTCATATTAGGAAACAGCTGTGATAGTTAAACAAAAACCTGAAAGGCAAAACTGGGAGGTTTTTCTCTTGCTCTAGAGGGTATGTCAGGTTTATTGAAGACTGGCCTGTGGCACTGACCAGGAGCCTGTAGTGAAATGCAGTGATCTGAGCTCCACGGGGCAGGCACTAGCAGTGGCTGCCCGGTGGGAACGGCATAGCTGGCTGCTGTTGTTATTGTTGCTATCATGATGATTATTTGTATTGCATGAGTGCCCAGAGGCCCCAGCTGAAAAAGAGTGCCATTGTACTAAGCACTGCATAAACATTGTGAGAGGCAGTTTTGCCATGAATAATTTATGCCTTATGGAGCTCAGAAACGTGAAAACCAAGAGAAGAAACAGTGGTCCAGAGAGGCGAGACTGGGTACTAAATGATGGGTTGTGTTTCCCTGTGCCCCTTGCTAGTCTGAGGACGTGGCTTGTTGTTTCCAGATGAAGTAAAACTCACTGGAAACTTAAGGCTCTGTCTCTGTGATTTGACTACTTGCTGCCATAACGTGAGGAAATACAATTTTTCTCAGATTAAGTGGGAACAAGAGTAAGCCATGTAAGAATAATAAAATACAGTGGTGGTTACAGTGTGGACCAGCCTCAAGCTGCTACCAAGCTGCCAGTGCAGCCCATAACTCATAAGGTTTTCTTGGCTTTTAATCATGTTTTCTTCTGCTTCCATTTCCCTGTGTGTCTTGGGGGCTTTGCACTGTAGTCTCCCTTGAGACTGTTCTGTACCTTTGAAAAACTACACTGTATAGGTACATAATTTGAATTCATTGTTAAATCATAACATCAATCTGATTGACACAACCCTGATTCCAGGAAGCAGGAAATCCTGGAGGAGAGGGAGAAAGGGAAGTATTTTTTAGAAAAAGAAATATTTTTCAATTTTTAGTTGTCCTGCAGCTTTGACAGGTGTTTTTGAAAAGAAAAAGTTTGGTAAGTTTCATGGGAAACCTAGACCTCCATGTTTTCTCACCACCTTGTTTGAATTTCAGATTATTGTTTTTTTTCTATGCTTCCCCAGTAGATGAAAAAATGGATGTGACAAATGTTTTTGTTTAACCCTCCTGTGCCTGCAGGGGTTTCTTTTAGGGTTTAATACAGACCTTTGTGGGTGAAAGTTTAAATAGTCTTGTTTGTGCCAATTCTATTACATGCTCATTGTCTCACTTTCCTGGCTTTCGAGAGCAGTCCAGCCTCCTTGGCATTAGTCAGTGCCCTTGAGCCATGAAAATGCCTGAAGCTGTGGGATTTACTGTGATAAAAGATAGGCCATCAGCAAATGTTTACACTCATTACTGTTCCTAGCAGTGAAACAGAGAGAAACCCTGTTCCTTCTTTTCTGTCCTTTTCTACTTCCTCCTTTCCCTTCAAGCTTTTTCCCCCCATCTTTATTCCTCCATCTCGCCTTCCACTTTGCCATCTCTCTATCTTTTCTTCTGTCTGTGCTTACTGCAAAAGTTTTGCAGGCGACTTTTCAGAGTGCAGAGCACTGATCAAAGCCCAGGTCCTGTCCCACGCCCTGAGGGGTAGATCCAGTCTGTGCAGAAAGCACAACTGAGAAATGCCTGTGCCTGGTTTTCAAAAGCTAACTAAATAAAATATGCTCCCTATTCACAGTATATCACTGTTTTTCCGATAAAAAAACCTATTTATATATTTATAAGTTTATATATAATATAGACCTCAGTTTGACATATAAAATGTCTCAATGTGTGCTCTTTTTACTGTATAGGTATATGCCAAACTCCAAGTGGATTATTAATAACTTTTGTTTTCAGCAGTCTCCTGCAGACCTGTAAATACAGACTGTAAACCTGGAGTTATCAGTCTGTGCCTGCACCTGTCTCACTGGCATTAAAAGGGATCTTGTGTCCAGCATAGACAAGAAAGCTGAAGAGCCAGCTGGGACTGGGTCCCTCTTGTGCTGAGCGCAGAACATGACAGAGAACAGTAGGGAAGCCCGTACCCTACAGAAGTAGCAGTACAAATGTACCAGAGGCATATGAGAAGCAGCAGCAAACAGAAGAGCAAAGTGAGCTCCTTCTGGAAATCACTTTCCAGTTAGCCAGACTCCTTCAGCAGTCTCCAGCTGCAAATCAGGCTTCACTAGAAAAGTTTATCCATTGCAATCTTCTGGATAGTCACCCTTAAGACTCTTGACATCTTAAATACATGTGATCCAAAATGAGATGAAACTTTCCTGATCTTTGACTTTGGGCAATTAGGCCATCTAACAAAATCAGAAAATGCATGTCTCTCTGGTCTTTTGTGTGCCTGAGCCTTGGTAATTCTGAGACTTTTTCTCCCAAGTATTCAAATGAAGAAAATCACCAAAATTAAATCTTTCTGGTGAAAAAACTTGGTTTCAACAAATTACCTCTTAAAAAAAGCTCCCTGTAATTCCTGTCTATTTTTGAGTAAGGATGTTAAAGGCAACATTTTTAACATCTTAAATCTGTGTGTCTGGTTGAAGCAATGGCTTCTGACTGTCTAATATTGTTTCAAAGCTTTGCAGCTTGTTTTAGAATAAATTGGATTATTTTTTTCCATTTATTTATTTCTTCTTGCAATGCCAAAGAGAAAGAAAATGAGTGAAACTTTTTCCATGAGTGGCTCTTCAGTCCATTTCTTTGTCAGATAGATACATTAGTGTTTGTCACAGGCATAAATCCAGCCGTTCCCCATTCATAACACACACTGAGGTGTGCCTTCCTGGCTTATATGGTGAGCTCCACACTTTAGGTTTGAATTGGGTCCATCTTGTGTTCAACTGGGAACAAATCCAAGTCTGTCCATAATGGAAATTTAGCAAAGTGAGAAGCAGAACAACACTTGCTGGACTGAAAGTGACTGGAAGAGTGGAGAAACTGAGAAACACAGACAACTAGAGAAAGTCATTAAACAGCACAGAACTGACGTATAGGGGATATAATCAATTGTAATAATGAAGTAAAAGACACATCAAGGTCATTGGTTCATTGGAGACTTCCCTTCTATTGCTGTTTAGCTAGTGCAGTTTTGCTATTTTTTTTTTCCCATCCAGTAGAACTGTGTTGCTCCAAGAGGCTTTTCAGGAGTTTTCATTTTGGAATAGAATTGTTATCGTGATATAGGTTTTCCTTCTTAAACCATTTGGAATACATAAATACTGTAGATAGTGCAAGAAAAGAGGAAAAGGAATTAGATGGCGATGAAAGATTCTCTTTCTCTAGAAGCAGAAGAAATGACCATATTTAAAGGTTATTTCAGCAATCCAAGGGATTTGTTTCTAAAATCATGGGAATCACAAGATAATATGGTTTCTGTTCCTAGAGGGCAGGATGAGCCAATTTTTTCCCCAAGGGATAAAATCCTTGTCTTCATCAAAGTCAAGACCACTGCCTTCTACGTGCACTGGTATTTCACCCCCAAAATTCAGAAGTTCCCTGCATCCAAAGGCACCATTGCCCTGCACAACCATAGCAACCAGGTGCTTTGGAAAATTTGCCCCAGTGAGAGGTAGAGAGCTCTTTAGAAAACCTGCCTTCCTCTGTACTCAGTGAGACTGAGTGATAGTTCCAGGGAAAACTGTCTCCTGAACACCTGGTGTTGAAATTCTTTGCTTTAACCTTCCATCAGCACAGCTTTTGCTGTTTCAAATGATTTATATTGCTTTTGGGGACACTGCTTGACTGTTATATACAGAAGTTCAGCAGTGAATTGTTATCTTCTTTTCAACCAATGAAAATAAATACCTGCAAATCTTGGCTTACAAAGCTTGGATTCCATTAAAATGTAATTACCTACCTTTTGTGCCTTATACATTAAGAGTGGCTTAAATGGTGTGTGGCTCCTGTTCAACATAATTACTTTCCTCTGCTGCTTGCATAGTAAGAATGAGGCTCCAGAATAAAGATGACTGTTTAAAGAGGGCTGCTGCCATTCCAAATTATAGAGAGAAAGTTCTGCTTATCAAACTAATTAGTTTACTTGGTAAGATCCTCACTGGAATTTTTGTTACTGGGCATCACAGACCCACAGATGTGGGTCCAGTGCTAATCCATGACCACACAGCTTTTAATCCTGCAAATAATTCTTAGGCATGCAACTACTGACAGGGTTATTCAGGTGCTGAATGACTAGATAATCGAGTGTGTGTGCTTCAACATAGTTCGCTCTTGCAGGGCTGTTTGTACAATGCTGCGTGGGTGTGTTTTATCTTGCTTGGAAGGTTTTGGGGAGCGGGATGGCTGTGCAGGGCTTGGTTGCTCTGCCTTGCAGAGCAACTGCTGGGTATTCTGAATTTACTCTTTCCATGTGCCCTGGTCCAGAATCCTGGCCTTCATCTGGGCAAAAGCAGCACTAGATACTGTGGGATAAGAGGGAAGGAGAAAAGTGTGTGCTGTAAAACAGGCATACAAATTTGAGGACTGTTTTTTCATCCTCATTAAAATTCTGGAATGTATGTAGCTCACTCTTCTGGTACTTTTGTTTTGCTGCAAGGATGTGCAGGGTGGTAAAGTATTTCCTTGATGTGAAGGAAGCCAGAGAGAAGACATAGCCCCTGCTACTGCTTTCCTCAGTGTGGCAATGCAGTTTGTCTGGGACACTAACACATGGTGCACTCAGAGCAGCTGGGAAAGGGCTGCGCTCATCCGTTCCCTCCACTGCACAGCCGGGTCACCTCAAGTGTTGAGAGGAAGCACCCACTCCCACCTCAGGGCTGACCCTGTTATTGGAATCTGTAGGAGAAATACCTTTGATAAGGCATTTAATGTATCTGAATGAATGTGTTTGTAAATATCAAATGTATGTACATACCTTTCATTAGGTTTTATATTGAGATGTTCCAGTTTGTGGCCCACGAGCTAAATGTGTTCTGAGGATAATTCTGTTGCATTTAAACTTTTAGCACAGCTGAACAATTCCCTGAACTAGCCAAATTCTGCTCTCCTTAAATCCAGATGTTTTTTGTCTTGTTAAAAAACGTGAAGAAAAAATGTTGGTTTGAAACACTGACAAACAGGGAAAACAACCATCAGATAAATGTAATAACCAAAGTTTGGCTTCTGCTGAGAGTACCCTGGCCCTATCCATAGTTGAAAGATGCCAGTCTGGTTCCTTTGGCTTTAATGCAAGTAAGCTGGTTTTACCAAGGCTGATAATTGCTTGACTGTCTGTGTTTTGCAAATGGGACAGAGAGGAAAGAATCATATTCACAACGAACAGTAGCACCTTAAGGGTCAAGGGTTTGTCTTCTCATTCATGGTGACACTTGTTATTTAATCTGAGATGTTTTTTATTAGTTTTTCTTTTTTTGGGTTTGGGTTTTTTTTTGGGTGTCTGTGTGTGTTTTTTGAAGTAAGAAAGAAAGGCAGGATTCAAAGGAAAAAAATGGAATCTGGATTAAGGCAAACATGGGTCTACTTGCTTCCTGCTTTGGTTCCAGGAAAGATGCTTCACAGGATCTCAGTTTCCGTCTCTCTGTAGGGCCTGTTGTGTGGTGTTTTGCGGTGGTATACACAAGGCTATATTTATGTTCCCAGTGAGAGCTGTTATTTCCCCTGTTACAAGGTGACGTGATACCAGAGCCCCTAATGCCTTTAATTCATATTAATTTTTTAAGCTCCTCTGTGAACTTCCTGTAGAATTCCCTTTACCACAGTGCCCTATAGCACAGTGGAAGTTACTGCAGATGGTAGTATACTATACAAACTTTCACTTGTACTGTCGCATTGTTCCCTTATTTACCCCAAATTAGCCAGAGCAGCAGATACTCCCTAGCCTCTTCCCTACGTTAGGGTACCAGCTGGCTGGACATACCGTTCTCTAATCACCCCAGGCCAAACTTCAGTTGTCTCTCGAATGCGAGTAGGTGTTTGTCCCAGGCAAAGGGAGAAAGGTTGGCAATGGAGAAGCTGAAGAAACAAGTGATATTTCTCACCACGCTCTGGAGTTGCTCTCATATTCAGGGAAAGCCAAAAGCTGACAATGAAACAGAAAGGAAGCAAGGGAGGGGTATGTGTGGGTAGTGTGTGCAAAGCTTTCTTCCAGCTCTCCACTGAGCCATGACCCGGTTTCTCCAGGAGCTGCCTGCTGTTTTCTTATTTTCGAAGCAAGTTCCTGAGACAATGCTTTGCATGCCAAACAGGGTCAGCTGCTCAGATAGGAAGGGTTCTGCACTGGACGTGCACCCTGCTGTCCATTTTCACTAGCACCTTGAACGCTCACTTTTTAAATTTCTTTTCCTCCTGTTTTCTCTTTCCTTCTTCAAAATGAGGAAACAAAATTAGTTCTTAATATGCATAGAGAAAACAAGGGGAACTTTCGGAGGTATTGAATGAAATTTATTGCAGTGACTGCTAGTTGCTAACTTTCTGTGGTTATTGTTATCTTAACAGAATCCAAGAAGAAGAAAAAGGAAGGCAAGAAACAAGAGAAGATGCTGGATTAATGGAGCCAACTTGGGCAATGTGAGAAAGGGACATCAGCAAACACGATCAGTTAACAGTTTCATTTATACCTAGGCATTTTATCCTAAAATTATTTATAGCTTAATGGTACCATAGAAAGAAACAAACAAATACAGAAAAAAAAATTTTTTTTTTTTTACTTTAGTATTTTTAATGTATAACCCTAACAACAGTTTTTAGAGGCCTGTAATAAAGGACTCCAAACTCATTTAGAAAATTATGTCTATTGTATATTGAACAATGTAGAGGTTTTTAAAATATTTTTTTCTCAAGTCTTGCCATAGGTCTCAATCTCGTAATTACTCCATACAATCAGGACCTGAACCTCTGTGGAGTTCTGCTGAAGCCAGTGGTGCCCTGTGTGAACACAGGAATCTGGCTGGATGCAATTATATTTAAGATTGGGCCTTTATATCTGAAAAAAACAGACTTGTTTCTTAAGTTCTTATTACATCTGGATAACTGTATGAAATTGTTTAAGGAAAGGATGGGGGCATTTTGTTGAGTATTTACAGGCATAGAATTTTTTTGGATGTGTAGTGAATGATCATTCCAAGATGCCGCTATCTCCAGGTGAAAACCAGTAGCACTCCTATCCTTGGCCATATTTTGCATGTTAGCAGTAAAAATTCTGAAGTCTTTCAACAGCTGGAAATAGAAGAGTCCTAATTTTTCACGATTTTCTAGCAATGATTTTTCCAAGTGGAATGATAGCAAAACTTCCAATTTTTTAGCATTTCAATGCTGGTAGGTGATAGTGTTTTACCTGTAAAAGCTGGAAAATGCTTTTTTATTCATTTATTTTGCCAGAAGGGAGAATATCCTTTTCACAAAAATCTAGTTGAAATTGTTGTGATTCTGCCTGACCCAACTTGCTTTTGTATCATTTGATTATTCCTGTTGATTTTAATTATAACTTGTTGAAAATAGCATGTTTGGTGGGAAATAACAGAAGAAATCTATTTGGAAACTGCCTGGGATTGTCCCTTTTTTGGTCAAAAATATGAACTATTTGTGGGACTTGAGACTCATGGGAATGAAATTAATTTTAGTTTGTCTGTTAGTAAAGCAGAAGGGAGATATAAAACTAGTACCTTTCACTTTCTTCCATTTTTATATGTGGAAAAAGACCTGGCAAAAGCTCAGTTAAGAATAGTTCTGTGATTTTTTATTTTTTTTTAATGGTCTGCAGGGAAAAAAAAAATTCTAACCAACTGGGTTTTGCATTTTTTCAATTTTACCAGTTTTAAATTATGATAATTCCTGAAAAAAGTCACAAAGTAGAAAAAAGATCTGACAGAGGCCTGGTCTGTGCCTAGGTAAAGGGTTTTTTAACAAACTAAACAACCAGCAGACCAGACATTTTAGAGGAAACATAAGGGATTTCAGTGCCCAAATTAATTTAAAAATCATTGCTTTTAAATTCTCAATCTTAAAATTTGGCAGCAAGAAATAAGCCTTGCCATTTGGGTGGGCTGCAGTCTTGCCCGCTGGTGAAGAGGAATAGTCTCCCTTGTCCTGCTGCGGGTACCCACTGACTTCAGCGGAGCAGGAGCAGGGTGTGTTCATCTGAGTAAATCACATTGCTCTCTTGGGAACAGCTTGTAGACAAGCAGAGAATCTTTTTACAGACTAACATCACTCCCCTTTTCTATGCAAATATGTGTAACAATTGCAGAGCTTGCCCTCTTTTTTCTCACATGGGAGGGTATGGCTGACCTGAACTCACAGTGAGGCAAGTCCTTCTGTAGACGTTCCCAAACCCCTTTGAAGCCAGCTAGCCAAGGCTGCACATAGCTCAAGGTAGACTAGCCACACAATTATTTCCCAGACTCCTTGGGTGTGTTTTGCAGTCGGTATTGATGTCCTTGTTATTTTGACTATGCTGTTAGACATACCTGAGCCAGTGGTATAGTTAAAAATGTCCCCAGCATGTGGTGGATGTGCAATTGAGCCACCCAAATGTGGCTCACATTTGGGTTGTTCTGGGTGCTATTTGGTTTGTTCATGGTCTAATCAGGTCTACCTGTGCTTGTGCCTCAGACTTAAGCTAATGGAATGGTAGGTCTGATTGAAAGCAAAGGGAGAAAGAAACTTTTTCACTCACCAAAGGTTTGTCTGTCTAAATGCTGCATCAGTTCACTTAAAGTGGTTCAGCTTTGAGTGCAAACACTGTTGCACCATTGTCTTACACTGGTTAATCTAGTCCATGTTTCATAGGGAGCTGGCAGGAGTTGGGAATATGCCTAGACCAACACTTCGACTATCCTTTAGTAAACCTTAGATGTGACTTCTGATTTCTATCTCTGTGAGTAAGAAGAAAATAAATTCTTCTGTGTTTCCTCTGACACCTTATGGCCCTTACGACTAACTGCCCATCTGGCTTGTTAAAGGAACATTCCTAATAGTTTTTGAATGAGGCCAGTCAAGTTCTTATGGTGGTGTAGGGTCTCCACAGAGAGAGTTTACAGAAAACAAAGAAACAAACAAAAAAGTATCATGTTAGGACCAGAAGAAAGCACAGCAGTCCTGGTAACAAAGGGTGTGAAATAGGAGAACACTTCCTCTGTACTACTCGGCCACATATGTCTGGATCTATATTGGCATGTTATTATGGACAGTAATTGGAGTTGTACCTGTCATTTGTAAATGATGAAGAAAATTTCCAAGAAACCAGCACAAAGCATTCTGAGGAAACTGGCTATGAAGGAGTTGATAAAGGAAATTCATGGCAGAAAACAGAGGAAAAGTGACTAGAATAGGTAAGTCAAGTCAGCTCTGAAAGGAGGCACCTGGTACCTAAGAGGAGCAGTCGCTGCACTAGTAACATTGTAAAGAAAGCAAGAGGCAAGTATCTGAAAAAAACCTCTTCCCACCCTAGCTTGCTCAGTTTCCACTTCAGTCATTCTGAAATTTGTCCTTATGGGCTTTCTGATCTTCTACCCTCTCTCCTTTGGGAGGGAAAGCTGGTGTGACAGTGCTGTGGGGCAGCTACTTCAGATAGAACAGGTGATTTACCCTTTTGGTGCTCTCCTGTTAAAATGCAAAATGACTTAACATGGATGTGTTGCTTAGCTAGTTTAACCAACTGAAGCTTGTTTCATGAATGCCCCTCTCAAGAAGTGGTTTCCATTTTCATTTGAAATCCCACTAATGACAGTTGCCTTCTGAGCACTCAATCTATTAGAAAAGAGAGAGGTGATTTGCTGAACATCAGCTAAAGGTGAATCTGCATCTGGACTGGATTCTAACAAATTTAAACTTAGGGAAATCTGGGTATGGGTCCCTTCCCTTCTTCTAAGCAATCTGAGCCATGTTTCTAAGCAATTAGGCCTGTCTATATCCTGATTCAAAACAATATTTGAGGATTAGGGCATTTTCTGACTTTGACATGCCTCCTGGCAGAAGTGCCCATATAGAAAGAGAAATATTGCTTATCAGACTGGTATATTTAACTATTAAATACAGCAAAGCTATGGGGAAGGTTTTGCCCTGGGAAGGGAAAACATTTGTTGTACATGCAGTTACATAATAAATTGTAATTTACTGATTCCCATCTTCTAATTCCATAATGACTTTCTGGACAGTACTATTTTTCATAGGAGAAAAATTAGAAGAAAATATAGGATAATAATTATAAAACATATCAATGGTGTTGGAGACTTTTTCAAGAAGAGACAGGTATGAAGTCAGGAACATTTTATACAAACTTCTTTTGCATGTTCCTTGAGTAGGGAAGGCAGGATTACTGCTGGCACATTTGTTTTTATGCTTTGCTTGATTTGTGCCTTAATGAAAACTAATCAAATGTAGAATGTTACAAAGAAGTCCCACTCCAACCTCAAGAGAACATGTCCAACAGGAGGCAATGTCAAAAGGAGACAATAGTATGTCTGTCTTTTCTGATTTAGTAGTGCAAGTTATGATGATGTTAGGAGAAAACATAACGTATTTCTTTAACTCTGGTGTATATCCTTCATCGTTTGATATGTGGCAGTGGACAATTCAAGTGAAACAGTAGAGCATTAGGATGAACTAATGGAAAGTGAATATTTATGGAGACTGTTTATGGAAACAGGCCTATAAAACCCCTGAAACTAACCATTCTGCTACCAGGGAGCATCTGAAGATAAACACTGTATAGCATTTCCATTTGTTTAATGAAATCCCTTAACATATGATGAACTGTACCTGAGTTTGCGTAGGCTAATGTCAGCGATGAGGGTGGGACAAAAGCCAACCTGGCTTTCCCTCAGTCTAGGAACTTCAGCAATATTAACAATGTAAACCTGCCACTTTTTTAAAGCAAAATATTGGTGAGGTACATAATTTTTGACATGACACAGTAGTCTTTCACATCCCCCAAATTCTTACAGGAAGGGGAAGCAGCATGTCAATGGGGGTAGGTGTCTCATATTCAATCTTTTTAAACTCTAGGACAGCATCTTCTGTGAGCTTCTGACAGTATTTGTAAGTTTTCTGTCAGTTCTGCCAAGGCACTCTACCTCTCAGCCAAACTTTTGTGGATATTGTTGATCCTTCCTCATGTTTGAGGCTGTATTCTCCATTTCTTGCTGGATTGTTGCAAAACAGCACCAGCAAGCCCATACAATCAGGTACCTTTCATTCTGTCCTTCTTAGATTGAAAGACACAGTAGCGATATGTTAATCAAAAAATCATAATAAACAAGGAAATATAAGAATGCGCAAAGAGATTTCCTGGATCCATTGGGAGGGTGGCTTGCTGGTAAAACCTTTGTTATAGCTCAACCTGGGCAAGGCTTCCTAGGGGACAGAAATGCATCACATTTGATCGAAAATTAGAGACAATGTTGAAAGACTGTCTGCCTTCAAACAGAAAAAAACCTTAGCTAGATAAATAGTGGCAAGAAGCTTCATCCTTTTCCACTGTGTCCTCTTTTACCATCAAATTAAAGGGAAGAGACACGGTGTGTAGACCTTCAGGGATAGTGGAAGACTTGCCTGAGCAAACTAGAGCATGGAGAGAGCTTCTTCCACCCCATGGGTATTTGCATTTGGAGAAGGCCTAGGTATTCTTGTTCATAGCAGCAGAAAATTTTGTGTGCTTTTGGACCAAAACTAAACAATGTTGAACTCTAATCATTTTACTAATGTACCCTTTCTGCTACTCTTCAAAAGTGGCAGTCTGCCTTGTGGCCTCATCACTCTGATCTCATCAGAAATGAGATATTTCAAAGAAAACATGGGAATTCAAGTATATTCAACTGTCATTATCTTATTGGTGGGGCTGTGCAACCTTTTTGCCCTTTCTGCAGTTTGCCATTAGATGTGGAGTGTCTTAGGGTCCCAGATGGCTAAAAATTCAGTAGGTATCTCCTAGCCTTTAAATTGCTTGGGTTTGAGTGAGTTGCTTTTGAAAAAGCTGTACCTACATTTCTTACTCCTTTGTTAAAAAAAAAATAACCAAACAACAACAACCCACAATAGCAAAAAAAACCCACAACAAAACTGAAAGCCAATGTATGGTTTTACTGATGAGATAAAACAGAGGCTCCTGAGTATTTCCATTTCAGAAAGTCATTCAAAGTTAAAGGCTGTACAAAAGCTTAAGCCCTGAAACCTGTGATGTAAAGCTAGGAAAATGGATAGCCTCTGCAGGGCTGTCTTACCCATAGCCAATTTCATTCAGTTAATTACACTGTTTGAATTCCCTCACCCTAATCTACCTGGCAACAAGACGTTATTTAAATTTTCTCATTAGGTCATTCATTACACTTCCCATATTATAATTATGTGGTTCATCTAGATTTTTACAGCTGAAGGAAATGGCTCTGATAATTCAAAGTGTGTTGTGGTTGCTGAGGGGACCTGAAGCAGAGGCAGGCTAGTACTGCTGCAGCTAGAAACCACCTAATGAGGATGTCAGCATCAGATGTAGCAGCTCTCAATATACATGTACATGTACTGCATATATATATATCCTTATGTGGGGAAGCAAAACTCTACGAAGTAGTAGACATGTAACTCAAAATGTGTCTCGCAACTAGTGCTGCCATGTTTTCAAGCTAAAGTGGAAGAGTTTTTTCTCCTGTGTTGTTACTTACACGAGGATACAGTAGTATATAGGATGAAGAGCTAGGTTTCTTCCAACTTGCCAGCATATCAGTTTAAGGATAGCTGTGTCCAAGGAAAATGCAAAACACACCCCAGTGAAATGGCTAATAAGACTTTGTATCAGAGTGATGTTCTCTTCTGTCACACCAAGTAAGTACTTGGAAGGGCTTTGTTCAAAGGTTTAAAGTGGATGAACTGCTTCAGTTAGGTGTGAACATAGAAACTCAGGCAGAAAATGGCTTTTTCTCTGCCAATAAAAACTGGGGAAAATGGGGAAGAAAAAGATGGGAAAAAACAAAGTAAAACAGAAATCATCTTAATATTCGCAGTTCAGGTGTTAAACAGAAAGGAGGAATGAAAGTCAACATATTAAAGCCTGAATATCGTGTTCAATGGATATCTAATTCTGTATATATCTATTAAACCAGTGCTATATTATATCTTCTCATGATCACTCTCTTTTTCCTGTTCCTTTTCCTTTTTTTCAGTTTGTATATTGATTTTGTAAGCTAGCAGTGTGTTACCTTTTCGATTTTTTTAAACTTGTATGAAAGCCATATATCCATATTGTAGAATGAAAGCATTAATCCTGTAACACCCCTTAATGTTTCCCTTAGCTCTGTGGGATTGTGGGAGGCTGTAGCGAATGTATATGTTTACCAATTGTATCAACATAATTTACTTGCTCTTAGTGGCGATAAAGAATTAAATAAACTAATACACAGAAGTGTGGTGTTCTCATTTTGTTGTACTAATTTCCTACCATCTATAGGTGTTGCTTGTCACAGAAACACTTTTTCTTTCTTTTTTTTTTTTGTAAATTCGAAAAAGTTTTAGTCTGTAGAAAGGAATCTGCTGGAAAAGTGTTCTAGTAGAAAACAGCTCTTTGGTTTGTGCATACTGAAGTCTGTCTGCCCCAAATTCCTGACGCCTATCAGTTCTGTAAAGCAGCTTGTTTCAGTATATAGTTATTTCAACCTGCATAATATTGACACAATGATGTGTTACAGATGAGGAGTTTGATTTTCTTTTTTTAATTACTCTATCAGCTAAGCAGTGGGAAAACCTTATTCTCAGCCCTGTCATGCTCAGCTGTTTTACTTTAACAGTGACTTTAATGAGTGTGTGTACTGGGTGAGAGATGATTAAGCCTCAAGAGGAGAGCAAAGAAGCTAAATTATATTAATGGGTTAAATATTATTATCCAAAAATTCAGGTAATTCTCATTGCATGTTAATTTCTTCTTTCCTTTTGTTCTTTCATTATCTTTTTTCCTAAATCTACATTCTTTTCCAAATACTTTTCCTGGTTTTGTTTCTGTTCCAACTTCTAGTTAAAATGTAGAATAATTAATTACTCCATAGAAGCCATTCCATCACTCACTGCCAAAAGAGGGAGATGCTTCGCACTGTGTACAAGACTAGGAGATTTATACAGGCTTCTGAAATTGTTTAGAAGAAAGTGAAGTATTATAAGGTATGAAAACTGACAGTGCATTCTTCAAACCACTAATGGATTCAGCAACCTAAATCCTATCATTGGAAAGGAGACTAAGTACTGTTTAATTATAAAAGAAAAATTTTAATTCCTCTTTAATATGCTACTTAGCAGTTAGCTAAGTTTTTAGGTTACTGAGTAATGGCAAAGGGTGGCGGTGGCGGGGTGGGTTAAGATGCGCTTGTTCTTCCATGGGAGATACCTAAATCTTGTCAGTAAGCCTGAGCTGCTTGAGGATTGTCAAGTCATTCTTGACAAGCCAAGTCATTCTTGGCTTCCCAAAGCTCCATCATGTAGGGCACACAGGTCTCTGATTTCTCCTGTCCTTCCCATCTCTGTCCCCAGCTACTGACCAGGCTATGAACAGGCCTGGCATGGCAAAGAGCTTGTAGATCAGCTCTTTTCTGGTGAGTTGCCTTCATGGAATAGGGCCTTAGAAGGCCATCTGTGTCTTTACGTGTGCTTTTTTTTTTATTTATGGGATATATGAATGGAGAGGACGTCATGCAGAAGAGATCCAGTTCTGCTACCACTCTGTGCTCTGAACTCCTGGTAGTGGTGGTTCATTAAGTGAGCCAGTGGGTGCAAGGAGGACCGCCAGTGGTGAGTAGGATGAGATGTCCATGCAGAAGTAACCACTAGCATTGCAAATGCCACTTTGAAGACTGTAAAACCTCAGAGCTCAACCTGAGCACTACTACAACTGAAGTTAAAAACCTGTACTCCGTCATCGCTCTGGCCTTGTACTTGTACTGGGTAGAATTGCAATTAATGCTCCAATGCATGACGGTCGCACATGCACACACACAGAGACACACTCACTTCACCCCTTGCCTGGTAGATGACAGAGCAACACCCGATTTTCACTGAGAACAGAGAATTTGCACAACCTACAGTTCATGTTCAAGATGAAGCATTCCCACAGATTAATAATAATACAACTCCTTGTCCACTGTCATCATTTATGATGATGTGGAAAATCACCTAAATAAAGATCCTTTCTTGGTTTATCTTACTTAACTTGTAGTAATCATGTAGAGAAACCCAAATGGAAGGAAAAAAAATTAACCTTATAGTAAAATACAATCCTGTTATGAAATCTTCACCATTTACTGAGAGTATTTCTTAAGAAAGACCATTAAACTTGACTTGTGGTCAAATGAGATCTGTCATTAAATATGAACACATATGCACACACACACAAATGTGTATACACACACAGAAAAATATCTCCACCCCTTCTAGGTACCCTGAGTTACAGAAGGCTCCCTTGCTACACAATCACTGTTGAAGCTTGTCTTCAATGGCAAATAATATTTTTTATGTGCATTTTTTCAGTCTTTGCTTTTTTAGTTACACTGTTGTTGTTTTAGTTTGCTGTTTCTCTCCATTTCGACCCCAGGAGTAAAAGATGAGAGCTTGGGTCTGAAAAAGTCAATAACTACTTTTTGTCCTGTTCAGTAGATAAAGACTTTCAAGGCCAGAACACAAGAAAAAAATAATAATTAAAAAAAAAAAGATAAATATTTTAAGTTAATTGATAGCTATTTAGCCGTTGTTTGTTACTGGAGGTTCTGAAGGCAGAAAAATGCTGGCATCGGGGGAAAGGAAAAGAGCTTTCCATAATGATGATGATTTACTTACATGCTATTGCTTTTTGAAATATGGGAGGTTGTTTTGGTTTGCTTTGTTTTGTTTTTACTCTGATACACAACTTCAAAAACCTACTGTTCATAATGAAAGAGTTCTGTACCCGAGTAACTGATTTTTTTTTTCTGTCTGAAAAACTTTAGCTTTAGCTTTATATTACATTAATTCTTGTATTTCTATTATTCATTACATAGCACTACAGATTCTTGTGAGACCTAGATACTCAGCCTTGGTAAAGTGCAGTTGGTGTCGCTCCAGAGTACACAGTGGGCCTCAGTTTATCAGAGTGGCTGTCTGGGGATGTGCTGGATGCAAAGGGAATCTCCAGCTGCAAGAACGGATCGACTTCCACTTTCTCCTCTAAGGATTTATGGTGGAGGTAGTGGCCAAAGAGATTAACACAGGGCAATATAATATCCCTATTGGCCTTTTTCCCTCTCTTTCTTTCTTCCTTGCTTTCTTTCTTTCTTCCTTTTTTCCACTCTCTGCTTGGGCTTAGGCCATACACTGCTGACCCAGAACCTGGGGAGTAAGTGATTACCTGGGAAAGGACGTGTCAGTGATTTCTGCAATTGCATGGAATCACTGTTGTAAATAGTCTTCAAACTTTTGTGGGGCTGGGAGTTTTGGGAAGAAGTGTTGATGAGTAGAGGTGATTTTAGAAGGAGGGAATAGAATCCCTGATGTAAAGATCAACACAACTGAAAACTAGGTACAGGTGTCAGGGAAAGACAAAAAAAATGGGACTAAAGAGTCCCATCCCAAAAATAGGATTATCCGGGCAGTTGATGAAACTCGCTAAAAGGAAACCTGGAGATTTCTCCTCTTGTCTTCTGACAAAATACATTAAAAAAGAAAATTACATTGAATTCAGGACCTGATTTTGGATATATTCTGAATGTGAAGTGGCCTATTTTCAACCTAGAGAAATGTCTTTAGACTCATGTTAAAATGCATAAAGATCCTAAAATACATAACATCTCAGTCCTGTAACGATGCACATGAGTGCTGTACTTTATGTGCTGCAGAAAGTCCTGCTGATTCAACAGGACACTTCCCAGTGCAAAAACCCAAGGAGAGACAGGACTGGATCTCAATTTATGCTTAGCTGGGAGGGTAGTACAACATTTGTTCTCTTTGCTATTGTACTCCTTTGATGACAGGGGTCCATCTAGCCGCCTGCATGACTGAGTGTCACAAAGACAAAACATACTCTCCCTGTGATAAAGACTGTTTTGTAAGTAGTTGAATTTGAACCGGGCCTGTGTATCATCACCGCTACTTGCAGTCTTATCAGAAAAGCTCCTTAAATAAGCTACCGCTCTATGTACCAGCATGGGAAGAAAAAAGACCAGTAAATTTTCTTTCAGTGCAGTGTGTACCCAAAAGAATAAGTGCTCTGCGACCTTAACATAAGGGTCACAATAGTGTGGTACAATAAAGGCAGAATGACAAGCCCTTAGAGGAAGAAGAAACAATGGAAAAGGCAGACACCTTCCTACTTTGCAGCATTTCTGCTACCAGTCCTTGGAGCAGATGGATTTCAACAAGGGAGATGAAAAACACTCTAATCTTAAATCCAGAAATATACTTTATTTGATGTTGTTAATATTAACAATAGCAACAACAATTTAACAGCCATTATTGTGCTTTGCACTATAGCACACTAGTGCTGCAGCGTAGTTTAGTAGCACGCTCTCAGTTAACACATTTGATTCACAAACTTTTATGGAGTATGTCAGTGCTAAGTACCCACCATCCCTGTGTGTGAGGTGGAAGGTTAATCTCAGAGGTTGTCCTTAGGCCCCCGCTGTAGTCAATGGAGCATGACAAGTCTATTCAGGAGCTGATTCAGAGTAGAAGGCTAATTTAACAAATCTGAAAGATGTCATGAAGGGCCTCTCTCCTCCCTAGCTGTGGAGGGAGCTTAGGGAAATGAAGTGTATTAGGCTGACCCGAGTTTTGCCTGGTGGTGTGCCCTCCCATTAAGATAGCAAGCTGCGACACTGAAGGCCAGCACTTCAAAGGTATTTAGGAATTTTAAAGTAAGGGGTCTTAACAGCTTTGATGACAGAGGCCAAAAAAAGTAAAAGGCAAGTGGGCTAAGGTTGTGGGTTGTGGCGGTGAGTGATTGGATCTGACGTCCCAGTGTAAACCTTTCTTGTCGGAAGAGGGGGAGGACTGCCAAATAGCACAGCCCTGAGTGAGACCAGAGAGCGGGAGAGGTGAAAGAGGAGAGCTCACTGCCTCCTCCTTGGCCCTGACATGGGGATTGAGGCGGAAGGGAGAGAAAGTCTCGGCTTTTGTTCGCCTGTTTGCCTCAGCCGAGGGAGGGAGGGAGGGAGGGAGGCCGGGCAAGTGCCCCCCACCAGGCTCCGGGTCCTTTGTGCCACTCAGCAGGTGCGAGGGGAAGCTCCTCTCCCTGGATGAATGCTCATGTGGATGCAGATGCCCCCGCTTCTTTCATGGCCGTGCTGGGAACCAGAGCGAAGCCGCATTTCTCAACAGCAGGCCTGTAATTCCTGGAAACAAGCAAGCGCAGGAAGGGGCCACAGAGCAAGAATGGGGATGGTTTGGGAATAGCTCTGCAGGACCACTCCTTATCTAGCACTGCCTCTTGACAGATTTAGGGCTTCATCCCACAATGCGTTCAGCATCTCCCGAGAGACCCGAGACTGGTATCTTAACTACTTTTCTCTCTGAAAAGCTGATCTGGCCAAAAAAATAAGTCCCTAAATTCTTCAGTTGAAAGGGGCTACATAAACTTAAAAAAAAAAAGTCACAGTACCCACAGGCCCCTCTTATTCACATTGCAGTTCCCCGCTTGCTCTCTGGCACAGGCAAGCTCTTGCCAGCCCGACATCCATATCAGCGGCTGCGATGACAAGAACTCTAGGCCAAATGCCTGGCATGCAGGAGTCTCTGCCAGGACAAGACCACATATTTAAATCTGTGCTTTCAGTGCCAGGTGGGAGGTGTCACCATCAAAGAAAGGAGGCCTGAGGTTGCCTATGGCACGCTGTGCTGTTGGTCCAGGGGACCAGCTACTGTCAGAGAGCTTCAGAAAAACAGAATCCAGCACATGAGTCAGAACTGATAGGTTGGGGTGCTGAATTTGCCATATATATCTCGACACAGTGATGGGTTTGCCTTAAAGCCAAATCATATAATCTTTGAAAAGAAAGGCTGAACTTGCTTTTCAGTTTAAGTTTTTGAGTACTGTTTTAATAATCTAGGTGAATAAACCCGTGTCGTCTTTTCGGTAGCAGGTACAGTAGGCTGGGGTGTGAAAATTACTGCCTCCAGGGACTGAAACTCCAGCTGCTGGAGCTAAAGCATGCTGAATTAAGGGACCCATTCCTCAGATGTGTTGAAATCATAGAATCATAGAATGGTTAGGGTTGGAAGGGACCTTAAAGATCATCTAGTTCCACCCCCCCTGCCATGGGCAGGGACACCTTGCACTAGACCAGGTTGCTCAAAGCCACATCCAGCCTGGCCTTGAAGACATCCAGGGATGGGGCATCCACAGCTTCTCTGGGCAACCTGTTCCAGTGCCTCACCACCCTCTCCGTGAAGAATTTCTTCCTGATATCTAATCTAAACCTCCCTGTTTTCAATTTGTACCCGTTACCCCTTGTCCTGTCACTTCAGGCCCTTGTAAAAAGTCCCCTCCCAGCACCCTTGTAGGCCCCTTCAAGTACTGGAAAGCTGCAATGAGGTCTCCTTGGAGCCTCCTCCTCTCCAGGCTGAACAAGCCCAGTTCTCGCAGCCTTTCGTCATAGGAGAGGTGCTCCAGCCCTCTAAGGATCTTTGTGGTCCTCCTCTGGACTCGCTCCAAGTGGTCAATATCCTTCTGATATTGGGGGTTCCACTCAGGACTATGTCCAGATAGTCTTAACTCTCCCTGTGTCCCCAAGAACAGTATTCCCTGCTGGCTGGGCTCTTTGGGAAGTAGAGCAAACTGACAGAAAATATGTAGTCCAGGACTTTAAGAAGGAACCAGTCCCAGTAAGCTGGACCCTTAATACAAAGTCCTGAGCAGCCAGAAGCTTCAGGGTAGGAAAGAACTCAGATAAAATTCTCGGTTTGCTGTTTCTTAGCTCTAATGTAGTTACCATATTTATTTTTTTCTGAATCACCTGCTGAAACATTGCAAGACTTTAATTAGATGCCTAAAAATACTACTGAATATCTAAGCCAAAACCTCTAAATCAGAACAGGCTTGTGTTTTTTACGGTTCAGATGCAACTGAAGATACCAAAGTCGTCCTCCTATCACAAACTTCTCCAACATTTTCCTTGCAGATATCTGAGAACTGAGCTAGAGAGAATCAGGCATTTTTGCTGCCAGGATCATTGTCAACTAATGCTAAAAGTCCTTGAAATTTCTGAAGCGTGTTAGTCAAGAAGCCCAAAAGAGATCATCTTTTCAATAGTATGTATTTAAAGCTCTTCAGTCAGTTGATTGAGCGTGATATGGTATTTGATGTGAAGATCAGGGCTGGCTGACTCACCTCAAGCAGTAGCTTCCAAAGGATGTGACCTATTGGGAGAATTGAGGAGGTCTGCATATTTGGCAAACCTTCTGATAGCGTGTCCTTCATTTTTCTTCCCTCACACCTTTAAAGGCAACTCACTTTGGAATGGGCTGCGGTAAAAAAGGTTTCAGTTCTCCGGTGTGATTTACTAGGTTTTCTCTCACTAATCTTTGTTAGTCCTGTGATCTCTGCTGGTGCAGCTTTTGCTTTTTCTGATACAGCACTTTCACCCGTGGAGAGATTTTCTAAGTGAAATTAGATGAGACCTTCCAGAAACTGTGAAATGGAGATTCTGCAAGCAAATGCCTCATTGAAAGATAAAACATGAGAGGTAAGATGGAGAGGTTAAGCCAAAAGGAAATGGGAAATCATAAAGCAAACGTGTCTTCCATCACAGTAATGTGTTTTGGGAAAAGCACCTGATTTTCAGCATATGTAAGTTGGTCTGGCTCAAGCAGTGATGGAAGAAGTTTGTTTGTGAGCATAGCTGAGGCCTTCAAGCTGTGATGGGAGAGAACCAAGGAAAACAAAAGGTACATGCTGTCTCCTTGAAGGCAGTAGCAGTAGTAGGCATAGAGATTACTTTGTGCACATGTGAGCAGGAAAGTGGAAACCAAATTACATACATAGATTTACTCAAGCAATTTTATCATCACAATCCAAAGCATAGAGAATGCAATTGGAGCGCCACAGTAACATGGTCACTGTCCTTCAGAGCTGCTTTCCTCAGAGGTTATATGCCTCATGACTAGCACACTAAACAAAGGTACCTCTGTAAGGTAAGTATTCCCTCAGTGAGAGACTTCAATCTGGAGTGCAACAACAGCAAATCAAGGCTGTTAATAAGCTTCTCATATTTTATACCCTGTATGACATTACTGCAATCTCTTGTATTCCTGCCACACTAGTCTTGCTGCTAATATTTTTGTACACGGTGTATGAAAAATATCACCTGTTTTGGCTTACATTCCTGTGAGATATCTGAATTTGAACTTCCATCTTCTCAGCTGTGCAAAACTGGCCTTGTCTCTGACCTGTGCAATCAACAGGTCCTGCAGATCTCTTGTCAGAAATAGACAATCCAGAATTTCAGGGAGATGGGAGATGGAAAAAGGGACAGGAAAAAGACAACATACACAAATTCCCACCAGAGATAAAGCTCCTTTTAGTCCCAAAAGACACTTTATAAGAAAAAAGGAACAACTGTGTGTTTAAGAATCTGAATTTTCATATTGCTAAGCAGCATGTAAGTTTGGAAGTACTGAACTGACTTTTCTAGAAGTCACAGCGTTCTATTTGCAAAAAGGCATGGAAGCTCAGCCACGTTGTGGTTAACAGAGGTAGGCAATTTGTTCATGTAGTTGGTTGGCTGTCGTCATTCCACCCCAGTGACCAAAGGGATAACCACTATCTACACCAGAAAGTCAGCTTGAATTATGTGAGAAAAGGATGAAATGAGAAATTCTGAATAAACACTGGGAGAGAAAGGTGACAGATACACAGTGAAGTGCACAAAGAAAATGAGCCAAAAGAAAACTAAACTTTAAATTAGTTTGCAGTTTCGAGGAGGTTTTGCCTGGCAAGTTGCAGAGATGGCAGGATACGTTTTCTTCCTACACGTATCTTGCAGTGCACACCCTGGCCTTCTGCCAGAGGAAGCATCTCTTCCTGAGAAGTTTGCTTTCATAGTCTGCCAGGTAGGCTTGCAAAACAGCACTCATAAATCGGACAGACTAGTTCTCAAAACGGTGAACAGCTCTGCATCAAGGGATTTTAATGGGGAAGAGAATGGATTACAGGTACCTTTTGGCTTGGAACAAAAAGCTGAAATAAACTCTGCTTCCTTAGCATCATTTACCCTATAAACATCCAGCAAAACTTGAGCATGCCAGGCTCATATCATACTAAGTTCTTAGGGAGTTTAACTTGCTGCTCTTTGGTGAGATACCTCTGCTCAGACACTGCTCTCTATCAAAGCAAATTACGCCTCCTCAAGCTACTGGTGTTCTAGTCTTCACCTTGACACAAAAGACTGCTCCATGAGACATGTTCAACAGTGATGGGATGGAGCTAAAGGCTTTTCTCTACTCACTGCCTTTCTCTGTGTGACTTCCTGAAATTAAAACCTTCCATAGTCCTTCTAAACTTCTCACATGCTGAAAAGTTTTAGAGTGAAATCTGATTTTTTTTTTTTTCCATGCAACTGGAAGAAAACATGACCTCTGAATGAAAAGATAACACTAGTTATCTTTTCCAGAAAGCTGGTCTGGAAAAGCCCTGAGCCTGCTTTATTATTTGCAACCTTTATTAAACAAGCTTTCTTTCTGTTTCCCTGCAACAGCAATCTGGTGTCAGCAACCACAGAAACAGAGCTCAGGGAAAGCAAAGAGAGCAGACAGCCCAGAGGGACCAGTGCCCAAAGACATGCCCAGGGAGCCTGGCCATGCATCTTGCTGCTGCAGAGCACAAAGGTGAGGGCTGCTGCCACCCTTTCACATCTTCTTCCCTCCTTCCCACTGAGCATGAGGGAAAGGCTTCCCACAGGCTTGGGTAAAGCCAGAGATGTCATGTATTTGCTCTATATTGGTGTTTCTAAGCTGTGTTTTTAATCCCACATTCACTAATAATTTTTGAATGAGCAAATAATTCTCAGTTAATTTTTTCTTTTGGTTCCACTTGTCTATACCTTTGTTGTTCCTGAACACCTCCTACACACTGTTCTACGTGCAAGGGCTTTGCTATTGGAAGTTAATTGCTAGCATCTTCCTGCAGGGGTTTGTTATGTGAAATCTTGTGCTGCATTGGTTGTTTTTCAGCTGGACATTCAGTATGTCATGGGCTGTGTCTCTGTCCTTAAGTGAGGCTGTGAAACTATTAGAATTGCCAAACTGGCAGGAGTTATAACATTTTCAGATTCAAAATTTGACATAAATGAGCTATTTATTCTGACATTTTTGCCAGCAAACCACACTGCTGGATTATTTCCAGAAAGCAAACAGAAAAAAGAGCATCTGTGCATTCAGAGTGAACCCATTTATAATCTGAATTAGTATTAGTGGAAAGCATTTTACACTTGAATTACTGAGAGATTCTGGTTTTATCTGGGGCTCCCTGACTTTTTGCTTTTGGCTAAATTTCCACTGAGCTACACGGGAGCCTGACAATCAGAAGAATTGAACCATCATGCCCTCGTTTTCATCACTTATGAAATGCTTTATTTGAGTTCTAGAAAACTGAGAAGTTTCAAGAACAGGTGAACACCCCTGTACAGTTAATTATTCTGCCTACTCTGAAATATAAACTGGAAGGTTGTCTTTCTGCCTAGGGAATGTGTTTATCTGTGGGGTTTTTGTTGGTTTGTTTGTTTGTTTTTTTCCATAGTGTAGTTACAATTTGAAATTGTGCTGATTTTGTAAAGTGATGGCATATATTCTGAAGGCAAAGCAGTCACTGCTGACAGGGGTTGGCATGTACTGTGACCCCATGAGCAAACAATAAAATTTTACTACTGTGTCCATATATTGCTGGAGAGAACATGAGATTTCTGGGAAAGTGGAATAATACAGGTGGTTCGGTGAGACCAGTAATAACTTGAAGTATTTCTCTTCAGTAATTGCTAAAAAAATATAGCTGACCTATCATGCAAGTGAATTTGATCAAAAAACTCAGCTTATAGTGAAATAATTTGGTCTCCACCTAATTCTGCCTTGAATACCTCATTACTGATTTTTTTTCATTACTCCCATTCCTGACATTACTATGTAATTTTCAAGACAGAGTGCACTCCATGAATTTATCCTCTCTCTTTATCATAGCTGTGAAAACACATTTTCAGCATTTAGCTGTCTCTGCCATTTGAGATGGCCTCCTTCTGCAAGCACACTGACACCAAGGCAGTCCCAGGTTTCCAGCAGGGACCCCAACGGCTAGCAGGCTCTCCCAGCAAAACCATCATCTCCTCCCCACAAGGGATAGACTAATTTGCTAGGTGGACTAGAGAACTTTTGGTGCCAGCCAGGCTGTGCCTGTTGTGCAGGCACAAGCCCTTTATTTTCATTTCCCAAAGGGCCTCTGGTGCATGGCGCAGTGCTTTGCAGGGTCACTGCTCAGGGCAATCTCTGGCTGGGACACCTTTGTGCTTGCTTTTGTCCCTTCTGGTCCTCCCTGATCAACACTTGTGGTCTGGCTCTTGCTGCTTGGCCACCTCCAGGAATTCCCCACTGAACTTACCATCAGGTAATGTGGTCCCTCTCATCACATTTTTGCTCTTGCACAGTCTTATCCCTTGCCATCTCTACTGGAAAATCAAGTGAGGATTGGGACAGTTTTGGGGGAAAACGTGACTGCAAGTCATAGTACTGTGCTTATAAAACCTTATGTAAGTGAGGGCAAATCTATCTTATGGTCTAAGTGAAAACAGAAAACTACCGTCCTTGGCATTTTACTTTGTTCAATGTCCTTTTACCATCCCAGTGTCTTTTGTTTCTGACATTTATACCAGGGGAACAACCAGAAAGCTTTCTCTATATATATTCTTCCATAAACTAACATCATCTCTGTGCAGTTAGATAGGAGACCAGACAGATTGCCCTGGAACACTAATTAATGCAGAGTATTTACTGACATTACATCATATTAAAACCAATTGCACTTCCATTACATTTGTATACTTTACCCCTTCCTGCGTATGTGCCTGTTGAATCCAGTCCATATTTAATTTGGGAGTGGATTAGCTAATGAGGTGGTAGAATCAGTTACTAGCCTGGCAGTAAGGCAGCAAAAGCCATCCAGCAAACACTTTCTGATTTGGAAGTTTTCTCTGAAGCGTTGCAAAGAAAAAATTAACTGGAGCAGACCCGCTTCATTAGCCCAGCTTCCCTTAGGCATGGTCTGACCACAGTTCCCTCGTGCTGTAAATTTCTTCTCTTTCTTCTAACTCATGGTAGTGTGGGGTGGCAGAAAGAATGGCTATTGAGCAATAACTGTTCCGGAATAGAGGAGAGGTTTACATCTGCACAAGCTGACTGCTGAGGAATCTGCTTTGGTCAAAGAGTAAATATTCTGGGATCAAACTGATGCTCCAGAAAGACACTATCAGTGGAATTTTTCTGGAATAATTCTACTGCTGTATCTCTCTTTCCAACTCTGTTCATGTAATTTTTACATGAGGACGGAAACAGAGCTTGCAGCATTCACAGCCAAGCAATCATGAGTGGTGTCCAACAGATCTGTGTCCCACCTGCCGGAAGATCACACACAGCGGCAATTAAAAGTGAAGCTCAGAGGTCCCAGGAGCAAGAGGAATTTGGAATCTCTCAGGGTGGAAGGGATTCTCAGTGCTACCAGGGAGAGAACAGAAATGACCCTGGCTCCAGCTGGGACAAACGGAACAGGAGGGGTGGTGGCTCCCATCACAGCAGATGAGCTCCGAAGGTTGTAGGATGCCTGGGGTATGTGAGTGGAGGAGGTTTGGAGAGGAGCCCCACGTGCAGGACCATCAGAGCGTGCAGCTCCAGTGCTGGCAGAGCCTGCTCGCCGGGCTGTGTTAGGGGTGCGAAGGGTAACAGAGCTATGTGGGCCGGTTTTGGGGTGGTTTGTGCTGGCATCGCTCAAGAGAAGCAAGCAGGCTTGCAGGAGCTGAGCATATTTGAGTCAACAAGTACTGTAGGACTTCCCTATGATAAAGCTGTGTGTCATTAAGAAGTGAATATTGAACATACTTTGAAAGTGATGAAGCTGGGAAGCCTGTGTTTTGACAGCAATGCTATGAATGCCACGGACTGAGAGGAGGGAAGAAAGAGGGTGGTGTGGGTGCTGTTACCTCAGCAATATTGTATTTGTTGCTTAGTGTTACTCGTATACACTTCTTTTGCCCGGCTAATGTTGATGCCTGGCGCTTTGAACAGTGACAACTGCTAGGTACAGCTGTATTTAAAATTCACAGTGAAGAGATTAGTTGATAGTCTGGTGTTTGGTTTTTTTTTGGTGGGTTTTTTTTTTTTTTAATGACAGCTGATGTTACTAGCTTGTAGCTTTTAATCATGAAGGGAAGAGCAAACAAAACCTTTTCTACTAATAATGTTTACATGAGTCCTAAGGCAGGCTATTTTATCCTTCCCTACAGTCAAGATAAAATAAACCAAACCAGCCTGACCAAAGAAGGGAAGAATGAGAGAGTTTTTTTATCCAGGCTCTTCCCTCCTGTTGTCCACCCCTATTCTCTACAACAAAAAAATTGATTGAATCAAGAAAGATGGGAAATTCAGTGTCACAGATTACAAGGAAATGCAGCACATCTGTACTCTTTATCAGGAGACAGAACTGCCTTCTAGTCAGAGCTCCACCGAGCCCTTTCAGAGCCCTGTTAAGAGCAGCCTGTCTGAGCGTGGCAGTTTGACAGGGCTAGGCTGATCTGTATTGTTTTGCTATTGCTTTCCATTCAAGCTGCAGTCATTCTGCTGTTTGGCTGCTTTGATCGGCAGTGTGCAAGGGCCATGTTTTTGATTTGAGGACCTTCCTCCAGTGAAGTCGCACACAACTTCCCAGATTAGGATTTACGTAGGTGGAAATCACAAAATTAAGAGATTGAAATTAAAATCCACACACCAGTGTGAAGTCGGCCACAGACTCAAAACATGGCAGGAAATGGTGCAAAGAGTAAAATGAGAGTGACTTCAGCGGAGTTTACTCCCATATATTTTTTCATGTCACGAGATCTATATTTTGCTTTGTAGACAAACACAACTTGCTAAGGGATGAGCACCTTCTGTTTCTGATTTAATGCTTTTAGTTCTTCAGTTCTAACATTGCAATGATTTATTTTTTTCCAAAGTAATTTGCATGGAAGGAACAAATAAGTGTGTGTGTGGTACTTCCCAGTAAACTGTGGTTATATTCACTTTTCCCTTTTCAAACAACATGTGGATATCTGAGGCAATTTTAATCATGGTGTCTCATGGACCGGCCACAGAATCATGCACTTCTTCAGCTACGCTACTTCATGGATTAATTTACTGTGTGTCTCAGTTCATAATAGCCAGACTGCTGCCAGTACCTGGGCTCAGTGGTTTAGAAGTCATCTGAGATATGTTACAGTCCATATTAGTGTAAGCATGCACTAAATGGTAGGTGACTGAATCACAGTGCAGTATCAGCCAACAAAAGCAGTAATAAAGGGATTTGGCAGTAGAAATAAAAAGGATAATGTGAGTTTTGGATGCTGCAAAGATTTCCTAAGATGCTGGAGAAACAGCAGCCACTGCTATTAGCAACAATCTAAATACAAGACTGTAGGAGTGAGAAAAGAGAAGACAGCACAGAAGCTTATGCTATTATTAATCATTGTAGAGTTGGAGCAGGGAAGACAGGGAATCCGGGATCTGGCTTGTTAGATTTGAGCACATTCAGGAACTTAGAGCTGTGACAGTCTGGGAGGGCACCCTGCCACAGTATGCCTTACACTTAGCCCTTCCAAGGTCATATTTAAAACTCTGGTGGATGCATGCACTTGCTGGGAAGCCGATGGGATTTAAAAGCAGTCTATAAACATTCAAGCTGCCCTCAGCTCTGCTTCAGAATGGCCAGTGTGCCCAGAGCATCACCAAGCAACTCAGTGGGGTACATAGGGCTTTTTAAAGCAAGCCATTTTAGCACAGTCCAAAGATGCTCTCATGACACACGCCAGCAATGATTCACTGCCTCTCAGCTACCACGTGATTAACCCTCCTCTCGTTCGTTCTCTCTAATTATTGCTTCTCTCTCTCTTTTTTTTTTTTTAAACATCGTGTTCTCATCTTTTCCCATATAAAACCATCAACTTGTCAAAAAAGAGAGGAGCTGGAAAAAAATTCCTCTCCTTTTCACCTTGTCTGGCTTGTTTCAAACTGAGCTGTGCAAAGCTCTAGTGCAGCCTGACAAGTCCTAACTGCTGACATTTCACAGGCACTGGGGGAATGGTGGTGGGAGGGAAGAGGGGAATTGTTCTTGTAAGGGCTTTGCTGCAAGCTACTGCATTCTGCGGTGGCTCTCACACACCTTGCAATGGAAGGAGGGCAGGCAGCTAAAAGGAAGCAGAAGGAGTCACATTCAACAGGAAAGCAGTGGATATAGGAATATAAAAATATGACTATAATCTTCTCTTTCAGCATAAGAAAAGCTGCTGAATTAAACAGCCAGGAAAAATGGAAACTTCTTTCTGCAATGAGACTTGCCCCCAGAAAGGAAGAAGAGAGTCCTGAGTCATTATTTGTTATGTTTTATTTTAAGGCAGAGGACTTATTTTACAGACTGAAATTGGATTGAAGGATTACTACACTATAAGCAGGCCATCTGACCATAACTGTATTAGACATAATAATGTTCTTTTCTTCACAGCTATTAATACCATGGCTCCAGTTGGCCTGTTCCTCTGCATCGTCTGCCTGGATCTGCCTCATAAACGGGCGGTGGAAGCAACTGCTGTGTTCCTAAGACAAAAATATTGGTTTCATTCTAAAAACACTCATTGCAGAATTAGTGGAGGAAGCTTCTCTCCTCTGCCACGTAATATGCAAAACCCCGGTAGCTGGAAAGTTTGGTAGGTCAGTGTTCAGTGGCAGATCTGGACCTCTTTATGCTGGTGGTGTCATTCTGACATTCTCTGCATGACAACGGCACTAGACCAGGACAGTGCTGCCTTCTTACTTCACCCTTTCATATCATTTAGACAATCCTTAGTGGAGAGATTTGGAAAGGCATTATTGTTACTTTCTTGTGCAGGTCTCTGGTTCCCTGCCAGCTGCAATTACAACTGTTGGCATATTTAGGAAGAAAGGTAATATTTTATGGGTTACACAAACAGGATGGGGAGCAAAGACATGATAAAAAGTAAGATCTGCAGCAAGAAATGTGCTTTTTAACAACAAAGTTTCGGCTTATTTACCTCTTTGTGACACCTTTTGTTGTTGCAGAAGGAAGCACGTTGTAAGTAGCATTTAGTCATCGGAATACACAGGGATGAAAATACTCTGATTATATTGTGACTTTCTTCTGCCACCATCTGGAACACAAACTGAGTTTAAAGCTGGAAAAATATCTCTCTCCTTGTCTTTTTTCTCAGTCGTTACCTTTCCAGGTGGAAGATAGGATTCACATTTCTCTTCAGCAGGCGTTAAACCCTATTTCTTAATCAGAAGCTGCTGTAGGAGCTCCTTTTCCTCCTAAGTTATACCAGACTCAATGTCTTTCAGGAGGCAGGAATTCACTTAGGAACCATCTTGGTCCAGATATCCTTTGGTTTTCTGGCAAGTGTGTACCCAACCTTTATGTCACTGAATAGGCAGCCGTCAGGTGAATGGGTTATGACTCTTCAACAGCTACAGTTTCTTCCCCTCCAGGTTAGGCTTCCCAGATAGACACCACTTTCCCTTTCTTTTATATTCAGTATGCTTGTCCCCAGGTCCTGACCTCTGGTTTCCATTTGCTAGGGGCTCAGATCTTCTAGAGCTTCTGGTAACAGGGCAGGACTCATGAAAGAAACATTCAGCTTCCCAGAGCAAGGGACATTTCTCCTGGCAGCCATCCGTCTGAATATGCCAGAAAGATCATGGTTTCAGGCTCTTCAGAAAGCCTTTCCTTTCTTTCCATTTGAACCACTCACCTTTGAGTAGCAATGCTCTGAGCTGAAAGAACAGCTAGTCATATAGTGATCTGTAGCAGCATCACCCTGGGGTCCCTTTGCAGGCTCTGAGGAGCAGTAGGAGGCTTGGAGTACACTGTACCTCATCCAAAAGGAGGCACTGAAAAGTTTCAGGGACTGCCACTCTGGAAGTACCTATGCCTTCTCTACTGGCTACAGAGTGAGCCTGACGTACCTAGCCCATCTCCAGATGTCCATGTTGTAGACAGTTGCGATTAGGTGAAAGAAAATCAGTCTCTCTTCTAGTCTAGACACTGTTTTTTCTTTCAAGGGATGGAATGCATTATGCCTATAGTATATTCTTCAGTGCTAACCCTGCATTTCATACATTCCTCATCAATCTTTATGCAAGATAAACCACAACCACCTGTATTAACCTCATAGGTCTGGAGGAATGTAAGCCTATGTCCAGGGAAGATTACCCGAACTGCTGCTTCATGCTGAGCTACAGCAAGGCGGTTTCTTGTTCCTGGTACCTACCCAGGGGAGCACTGAGTGGAGGCGGAGAGAGCTGAGCCTGGCTGAATGGGGCTGCTCCTCTTCAGGGAAAGGGCTGGGGTTAGGTGGGAGCCGTGGCTAAAAGGAGCCTGACAGGAGCAACTGCAGGGGCAGGGAGAGCAGCTGGTGACTTGAGGAGACATTTGGAGCCAGGCATACACTACCATGAGGATGGGAACACCAAGGAAGAGCTCGCTAGAGCAAATAGCTCTAGGCAATTTACATCTTCTTGCTCCCTTCTGCCTGGCCATTGTCTTCAATTGAGACACTCTCATCACTTTAGTTCCTAAATTGTGAGACGTCCCACAGTGCAGGTTGTCTCAATCCAGAGGAAGTGCAGTTACACAATTACAGTGGGTGCAGTGTCATTATAAAAAATTTGAAAGAATGTTCCTTGGGCATAATGTCATCATTTTGCCAATATTCTGTAACTCAATAAACAAGCAGTAGAGCACTGATTCATAGCTAGTGGAAAAAAGAATCACAATTCTCACTAATAACATTTCTCATTTCTGATTTGACAATAGCTGATGGCAGCTTTTATAGACCGATCTCTGCTGAGCACACACCTGCAAGGAAATGAACTTGTGAGTTGATGTATTGTGCAGACTTAGCTCAGGAATAATTTGTACAAATTGATGATAAAAGCCAAATCAGAAGAAAGAAGCCTGCTATGAAAGCAGCCAGCGAGGTATGGGCCTAGAGGAGGTAGGTGACTTCCCCATGCACTTCAGTCCACAAGGTGCCCTGCCCTTTCTGCTGAGCTTTCATCCAAAACAAACAGAAGTCAACCCTTTGCAGCAATAGCTTTTGGTAGTGAGTTCTCCCTTGCATGGGTGATTACCATCTGAGTAAATGTTCTTCACTGTGAGGAGGGATTGAACAGTTTAGCACCAGGTTGAGGGGAGACATAAATAAAAATGAGGGAAGATACCATATGTGGGGAAGGCAAGTGGCAGTGTATTCATGATGCTAAAGGAGAGTTTCTTAGATTCTGCTTGACTCAGCATTTCAGGGCAAAACATCACCTTGAGGAGAGCTACTTCTTGCTGTAGTTGCTCTTTGTGTTAAAATGCTTTTGCAGTTCTGTTTCTGATGTGTGTAAGGCTCTATGCTAGTCAAGGCTTTGTATTGAAGGCCAAATTTTACCATAAAAGGCTAAGTTACTGTCATTCCTCAGTCTACATTAGGCTTCAAATGAAAAACAGTCTTGCTTCTTGTCTCTCCAGGTGCTCATTGGGCCTTTTAGCATAGTCTGAGTGGAGATGCTTCACAAAATGTGTCCCAGGTTTGTCTCTGGTATCAACCAAAAACCGTTCTAAGGAAAAAAAGTGCTTTTCCCTGCAAATCATTGCCAGGTGATTTATAACACTAGTATGTGCAGGCGTAAACTAGCCTGATCGAGAGCAGAGATTGAACTGGTTTTCTGCATGCATCAGATCATTTGAATAGGGAAACAATCTAAGGAATAATTGTCTGTAGCTGTTCCACTTTTGTGGTTTAACTGTTTATTAGTGCAAGGACGCCTGACTATACCATTGCTTTGAGCATGCAAATGCAGTGTGGATGCTGATGGGTTTGTGCAAACCGTTAAATGTGGGAAAAGGTACAGTGTCCTGTCACCTGGGGAACAGATATTCCTTCCTCAGCGGTCAAGTCATGTGAAGCAAACTGATTTTCAAGTTGGAGAAGTTGTTAAGGGATGCATGGGAGCCTCTTGGTGGTAAAACCGTGTAAGTGTAGCTTCTGACAGAGTTACTCAGGCACAGAATTATTGCTGTTTCTGAAATGGAGTCAGGATCAATGTGTTCCCTGAAAAAAATGGTTCTCACCTAGTTCTCCCCTAGTTCTCACTCAGGTTTGAGGGACTTGTTTTGTTTTTCTTTCCTCTTTCAGGAGAAAAACTACATCAGTGTGTTTTTGGAGACATATAAGTTCTCAATTCCATCAAAAGAATCTGCCCTCCCATGAGTCCCAAATATTCCTTTCCTTGCCATGACCAATCTGCAACAAAGATATGATGTGATACTGAATGCTGAAGATTTCTTGTCCTAAAGAAAGTTGGTACATGAAAGGTAGGGTCAAAGAAAATGGGGATCTCTTCTAACCTACTGAAATGAAATGTGCTAAGTGAAAATAGCCTGCTTGCTACCTTTTCTGGAGAAGGGTGAATTGGGAAAGCTGCTCTAAGAAAACATTAGGCAGTGCACAGCACAAGGGGTGGTTTGCTTTCTTTTGTGTGCAGATTGAGCCCAGCTCCTGGGAAACTGCACTCTCTCCCATATGATATCACCAGCTCTTACTCTTCTGGGGAAATAGTCTCCTGATAGAGGAAAAACTGGTTCTTTATGTGTATGGAGGAACCTATGGGTAAAACAATAGAGACTGCAAAGTTTTGTTTTCAGTTTCTACTTCTGTGGTACCTCAAAGGTATGTTGTTCGCTGGAGAGGATGAATTCACAGTGAAGAACTCAGCTAGAGTACAGATGCTATTGACAAAATAAAAATGGCAAATATTGTCCACCCTGCCAGTTCTCATCCCCGTTTTATTAGCCAGTTTATCTGTTCTGCTGTCATTAGTTCTTTTTGAGCATGTCTTTTTTCCCTCTTCATTTTTCACTCACCCTGAGTACACCGTGCTGCAACAAGCAGGAACAGTTCAGCAGATGTTTCTGCTTTGCAGACTCTGGCATTGCATACTTGGTTGTTTCTTGACAACTAGAAATCCTGACTGGGATGTTTCATTTTTCTCACAGGAGCTTTGGGAGCACCACGCAATAACATCTAATCAGTACTAATTCCTGTAGCTTGTATTAACATTAATTACTCAACTTTGGGGACAGAACGTACCCTTAGCAAATTTGCAGATGATGCTAAATTGGGGGAATGCTTAACAGGCTGAACAGCAAAGTTACAATCCAAAGAAACTTGAGTATTGGGCCAAGAGGAATTTCATGAAGTGCAGGAAGGGGAGTGCAAAGCTCTGCACCTGGGGAGGAGTAACACCAGGCATCAGCGCAGGCTGGGAATGGACTGGCTGGAAAGGGCCTGTTGCCGAGCTGTGAATTAGCAGCACACTCTCATCACAAACAGCACAAACTGCCCAGCGGGCAACGTCAGGGGCAGCACCATTGGCAGGCCAAGGAGATGTGATAATTTGGCACTAGTGAAGCTGCACTTGAAACAGTTTCACGTGTGTGGACTCTGCAGCCCAAGAGGGAAGGGGAGAGACTAGAGAGGGTTGAGTAGAGGACTAATGGAATGATCAGGGGCCTGGAGCACAGACCTACAAGGAGAGGTTGGGGACTGGTCTAGCCTGTCCTCGTGAAGAGACTATTGGTCAGAGTAACAGTAACAACAACCAGCAGGTCGAGGGAGGTGATTCTGCCCCTCTACTCTGCTCTGGTGAGACCCCACCTGGAGTACTGCGTCCAGCTGTGGAGCCCTCAATATCAGAAGGATATTGACCGCTTGGAGCGAGTCCAGAGGAGGGCCACGAAGATGATCAGAGGGCTGGAGCACCTCTCCTATGACGAAAGGCTGCGAGAACTGGGCTTGTTCAGCCTGGAGAAGAGGAGGCTCCGAGGAGACCTCATTGCAGCTTTCCAGTATCGGAAGGGGGCCTACAAGGGTGCTGGGAGAGGACGTTTTACAAGAGCCTGTAGTGATAGGACAAGGGGTCATGGGTATAAATTGAAATCAGGGAGGTTTAGATTAGATGTCAGGAAGAAATTCTTCACAGAGAGGGTGGTGAGGCACTGGAACAGGTTGCCCTGAGATGTTGTGGATGCCCCATCCCTGGCTGTCTTCAAGGCCAGGCTGGATGTGGCTCTGAGCAACCTGGTCTAGTGGAAGGTGTCCCTGCCCACGGCAGGGGTGTTGGAACTAGATGATCTTTAAGGTCCCTTCCAACCCAAACCATTCTATGATTCTATGATTCTATGAACATACAGTTACTTGGTTGGGAGATACAGAGATACCTGAGACAAACTCTTCTCAACAGTGGCAGATGGTATAACAGTCACATGTTGCAGCTCTGGAGGTTCAGGTTAGACATTTGGAAAATCTTCTTCGGTCGGAGGGTGATGCAGCACTGGAACAAGTTACCTAGAGAGGTCAGGGAAGCTCTGTCCTTGGAATTTCTCAGGACTCAGCTAGGCAAAGCAACAGGTGATCTGATATAGTGCTGGCAATACCCCAACCTTTTATAGGAGATAGACTAGAGTCATCCAGAGACCCCTTCTAGACAGCCCTCCAATGATCATGTGAATTTGAGGGATGCAGTAAGGCAATCTAAAAGAATCCTGCTGCAGTCAAAATTTAATTGAACAGCCTACAGTTATGAAGTGTCACTGAGAAGTGAACTGTGTCTTCATGTACAGTGGGGAAACTTCTCCTGAATCATGCTCCACGTATTATAAGGCTGCGACAGAGTACATGACTCCCAGATGAGTTTAACATAAGGCAACTTTTCATACTGGCTTGTGCCCCAGTTCTGGAAGACTTGTAGTACATGCCAATGTTTAAGTATGGGTGATGTTTTAAGCCTTTGCGTCTATCTGTCATTTGGTTAAAGTCCAAAAGTATGTGCATAATTATTTGATGAATCAAAGCATTTGCAAGTCCTTAGCTGGCTCCTGGTGGTTGTTCTGTTCCTGAGGTACCCCATCTGTGGCTGACTCTGAAGAATTAAGTCAGACAAACTGAATGTACATTTTACATTGTACACATCTGTGTCCCATATTCAGGTTATCAGTTCACAAAATAGCATATCTGTCTAAGCGAAACTTCCATGAAAACACAAGCTGCTCCTATGTTCTCATGAGTGTAGTCCTTCCCAGAAGGAAACCCCCTCAACATCTGCAGAAGCAATAACTGTTTCAGCAAGAGCATTTGCTGTCCCTTGCAAAATTTATTTAGCTGAGAGGCATTTTTAAACTTAAGTAGAATTTGCAAGAGGTCCATGACATTCTTTAGTGCTTCATCAGATACTTGCCTTGTTGCACTAAAGACAAGAATGTTATCACTCTGGTTGACTCGTTATTCATAGAACTGATTAATTTGTTGTCACACAGCCAAAGATATTTTTTCACTGTATCTTGTGTCAGTATGAGTAAAATCTGTAGAGCCTGAATTCAAGGTGTTTTTCAGTCCTGTGGAAACCTTTGCTAAGGCTCTTTTTTGAGTAACCCTGTACAAAACTTGATGGCAGGGCATTATAATTTGAGACACTCTCATTTAACTGTAGCATTTGGATAATATGCAGATCTGTAAGGGTGTACTGCATTGTGAATTTAAAACTTGGATACCCACTGAGAAATTCAATGTACTTTTTCAGAATTGTTTTGTGTTTCCCTTCTTGTTTTCAGAATTTTTTTTTTTCTGTGTACTTTTCTGGTACTCTTATTCCATGGAGACAGAGGTTATATCTAGTGTAGAACAACCCTTTGCTATAATCATTATGTGACCAGTGCTTTCTGATAGGCTTGAAAGGGTTGAAGGTACCATATGCAGCTAAGAATAGGTAACTTGGTGAATCTTCCATTTGATAACGTCTTCTTATCAGTAGAGAGATAAGAACTATAATAAACATTACATGCATGTAACACAAAGGGAAGCTAAGAGATCCTACTCACAGTTCTTCTCTTTTGCCACCTTTCAAAAATACAGTACTTTGAGGTTAAAAGGCTTTTTGATTTGAGCTTTGGCTTCAGAAATGTGTAAAGTTATGTGTTTTATTAACCCCTAAATCTCCTGCAAATCCTTCAGCCAGCATCTTGTGGTCCAGTATTGAGATTTTGGTTTCAGACATTGATATTTGCTTAGCGTAACTGAGTTTGTGTTACTGTAATATGAATTACTTCGACCAGGAAAGGAAGAATAACAAAGTTCAAGTACTGTGACTTTTTGTTTGATCTTCACTCATGCTTTAATTTCCATATCAATTATGCATTATAGGAAGCCAGAGACAGAATTAGTGTCAAGAAAAACCAGAAAGAAAAAATTGCTTGAACATGCAAGATTCTCCAGAGTCAGCTCATTCAGCCATTATACTAAATACATTTGTACAAGGTCCTTTTTGTCTCATCATTTTATCCTGAAGCTGTGATTTAGTCAAATGAAAGAATGGAAAAGTACCACATGCTATAATGGACGTGTGTACAAAACACTCATTTGTGCCTTTTTCAAAGCTGTTGTATTGTTCTGTTTTCAGCCCACTGGACAATGTATGGGGCTCGGAGACTGTTTGGTACCTCTGCCAGCTGCCCTCTGTGCAATGATAGCACTCATTACTGCCTCCTCTGCTGTTATAACACAAGTGGTCCACCTGTGACAGAGGAACTATGAAAAGAAATAACATCTGTAACAGCTGCGTGTTTCAGTAGCTACCCCTCAGAAAGACTCATGTCTTGACCCTTCAGAAAGGTTTAGATCAACATCTAAAGTAGATGCAGTAATGCACTTTAAAAGAGACATAGTGTATATTTTGAAAAAGAATAATTTCTGAAACAGCAAATAAGTATTTTTGTTTGGGCCTAGGCTTCCAGTGAGTATTGCTGTTAATCTCTGCTTCTCTTTTTAAAAAGCTATAATTGGATTAATATAAAGCCATATGCATATATAATTAGGAGACTGGTATGTGAAATAGAGCTTTTTCTAAACCATCACTTATTATTGACATGAATACTTGATGCTAGAGATACCGTCTGGTGTGTGGCCAGGCATAAAGACACATAAGCAAGTATCCATGGTTTAAAAAGAGAGGCTGGAAGTGAGGGTAATATTCAGCTCCAGATCTTAGACACCTACATTAAGAATCTGAAAGAGATCTCCATGCGAATTAGGTGCATATGTACCCATTCTATTCAGAGGACAATCAGTGTTTCACTTATCTGGTTTTTTGTGGTAAATATCCAACAAACAGAAATTCCTTTAAGGTACCTGAAGCGTCATCTTTGCACTGTCAAATATGACACAGGACACAAGGGAGTCCTGTGCTCTTCTGCACATAAATGAAAGTCAGGAAAGATACCATAGGATAACTAAAACAGCACTATGGGCTTATATGGGACCCCAGATAAATACATACAGGTAGTCCTCCAGATTTCTGAATTTGAGTGGAATGAACAATCAACTTCACTGAAGTTGAGAGGGGGTACAAAGCAATCTATAATATATGCCTAAAGATCCATTAAAAATTGTTCCTGAATTGTTGGGCTTGTTACAGGTGAGGCTTTAATTAGTAGTTGGAGTGATCCAAAATCTGAGCTCACCATCTGGACTAACAGTGTTGCAAGAGTAGCTCTTCTGGGTAATGACAGAGCTCAGAGGGTCCATTCCTGAAAGTCCTATTTTGTTCAGGGACTTCTTAATGGACCTCTCATGTTTGGTGACTTTCTAGGCTCTTCTGGCTTGTATAGGAATAAGACTAAGTACTTATAAGGTTTTTTTGGTCTGGGTAAGTTACAGTGTTCTCTGATGCCTCTTCTAAATGCCCTGGGTGTAGACTCTCTCCAGAGAAGCAAGCCCCTGGGATGTAATTACATCCAACACAGACATGGACACAATAGATTCACCAATTGCTTGCTGTTTCCCAGAGCACAGTATGTGTAGGTAGTCTGTTTAAAAGCTGGTTTTCCCAGAAACTTTAAGTATTAGAAGATTCTTAGATTCTGACAAAGTTTTCTCTTCCAACTGTGCAAGGGACTCATGGACCTAGATGAAACAATGAAACGTCTGAGTTTCTACCCTTGCACTGTGTTCTTTGGACTTAAGCCAGGTGCTTCGAGATCTCTATAATTCCTCCTATGCATGTCCTGCACAGCCCATTTTTCTCCTCCGTGAGTATTCCCCAGTGTATAAAACTACATTCCTTGTCAGCTGAAACTGGTGAATTGACTTCTGTGAAATTTTGTTCACATAGCCCCAGCATTTTTTAAGTGGTCCCTGAAAAGACTTCATATCTGTTGGATCCCATAGTAAATCAGCTGCAATCGGTAGCAGTTGTACTAATCATATTCCTGTACAGTTTTTCAAGGTCTAAACCTCCTTGTCATCACCTCTTGAACTGTTCTTTCCCTTTTTCAATTGGTATGACTGTGACAATCTGTTATTTGCATGGCTTATTCAAATGTCAGTTGTACTCAGAGTTAAGGAAGAAGATGGCAGACTAGCACCGAGACAGAATGCAGGAGGCACCAGGTACAATTCAGCCTGTCCCTTGTTTCTAATCTATATCTGTCCATTGAACAAGAATGTGCTAAATCTTCAGTTTAGAGAAGCTTTCAGTATTACACTGATTTCATCAAAGCAATGGGGATTTTCACTTGCTGAGGGCCTGGTTATGTTTGGATTTTTAAAAATAGCCCAGACAACAAGTGTAGTGAATGTAAAGGATTATCAAATAAGCCCTATTTGTGGTTCATTCTATTACATATCTCACTGGTGTCCAAAATGCTTGTGTGGTTCTCTTTGAGGGCATAACTCTCCCATTTCAGTTTTGGTTTCTTCATCCTACCTGCTGTGTTATGAGTTTTATCCAGAAAATTGCCTTGTAGCAGAAGACTATAGTATCTTGGGTGATACAGTCAATGGACAGAAACTGCAATCTGGACATTTTCAAGGGGAGATCAAATTACGCAGTCTGCTGTAGAAAGCACAAACAAATTTTAGTCTGGTTGGTGCTTATCTATTTTTGCAAGTACATCACTTTGGAAAGAAACTTGCTCAGCTAATCTATAGCTGTCATGGAAATGTAATTTTTCCTTCCTCCAAACCAATAACAGGCACCTGGCAAGCTTGCTTGTGCACCCATGCATTCAAGTCTAGCAGTTTCCATGGAAACCCATCAAACTGTCGCACCAGTTTTCTAACACTCTGCCACTTTACAAACACAGGACAAGCTGTTTTGCACAAAAATCCTGTATAATGCTATTTTGTTTTCTCTCTCAAGACAATTCAGTAAGACTAAATGTTTGCAGACTGCAAGAATTGCTTTTTATTCTGATAAAACAGCTCATCTGTATGACAGCATGCAGACTGAGACTTCCACAAACTCACTGAAAAATATGTTTTAGGCTATTGAACTCCCCATCTTTAGATGAGAAAAATGAAAGGTTTCTTTTAAAATATATTTGTACTGTGATTTCATTAATACACTACCTATGTCACTGGTTGCCTTCTGGGAAGGTAACCTGATCTAGTTGAAGGTGTCCCTACTCACTTCACGGGGGTTGGATTGGATGACCTTTGAAGGTCCCTTCCAACCTAAGCCAATCTATGATTCTATGATTCTATGCCAGACATAGCTGCCTCTTTTGAGACACTCCCACGCTAACTTTTAAGTTAGTTTGATAAATTTGTTCAAGGAGTTTAAGAACGTTATCTCTATGAGAACAGGAGGTGGGACTCAGAGATCCAAGAGGTCTTGTCCGCTCTATGGCTTAAGATGCATCTAGTGACAAAAAAACCCAAGCCGTCTTTGACTATTCAGATTTCAAGCTGTATCCTAACATACCCAACAAACAAGATTTCAGAGGACCTTCAGAATCTCAGAAGTTCAGAGGACTCTGGTAGTCTCTTATCAAGACTTTCCAAACATGTAGGTTTCAGACATGGTCCAACACATACAGTCTTCTTAGGCTTTCTGCTTGAGCAAAACTCATGTACTCTCTGCCTCGTTCAACTCAACATCTATCATTCAACCAGTAACAAAGTATTCCAGTAAACAAATATCCTGATATGCCTATTTTTTGATTCACACAGTGCTCATTACTAAAAATTATTCCTGAACCTTAGAAGCTGCCTGCCTCTATAAGTGAGGAGTATGTTATGGGACAGGTTGTCTTTTTAACAATATCAAGCCTTTTTCTGCATTTCTTTCTTCCCTACAAAAAAAGCAGTTGGCCTCCATTTAAATTGGAGAATCATCAAACACTATGAATTCATCCTGTGGAACAGCAAAAAATTGTTAACATTAAGTGTGAGATGAAGCTCAAAGAAAAGGTTCAAAAAGAAGGGCAATTAGTTGGCAGGAACCATAGAATTAATGCACAGAAAAATTTACAAGAATGTCTTATCCAGTGAATATTTATAATGGAGATCAGATGGAGCTGGTAGCTAAAGGGGCATAAATGGGATAAATGTCCATTTATCAAGAAGCATCTTTCAGCTGAGGAAAACTGAGACTGAATACTGCATACTGTAAAAGATTGAATACACTTAAAATTGGCTTGCTTAATGGAAAATTTTGTCTATGCTATTTAGCATTAATTTAATGCTAATGTGCCCATTTAATAACAATTGATATTAAACAGTTTCCTATTTAATGTTAATTGAAAATCACTGGTTTCCAGTTCCAGATAATATTTAATGTCACTTATTTCAACTAGCAACAAAAAATGCATTTTTATTTTGACCCAAAAATATTGCAGGAAACCTAAATTACAAGAAGCACAAATCAGTCACTAGAACTATAAAATTTAATTTAATTATATTATTGTTAAAAACAAATGATCATCAAATCCCTAGAAACATAATTAAATGCCACAGACCACAAAGTATACACTGAGATGATACTGCAGTGGCTCTAAACTGAGTCATACATTAATTTTTTTCCTTTACTTTTTTTTTCTTTTTCTTTTTTCTTTCTGGTTGAGCATGCACAGAAAATGGTTGTAGTAGGGGAAGGGATTCTGGTTTGTACACCACCTTTTCCATATTAAAGCCTATACTCACCTTCTGATTTCCAGGGTAGATACCACTGGCCTGCCAACAAGAACTGATGGCATAACTCTTATAATATGCATTCTGTATTTGCTTAGCTCTATGAATATACACTCAAAAAATGCCTTGTGTGTTCCAGACTGTCTGTGAATCCTACAAAGATTGTCAGCACCCGACAGGCTCTCCCTGTAGGTGTCTATGATGCTCAGTGCTCCAGGACCTAAGCTTCTTTCTAGATCCACCAGGTAAGACTTTTTGGAAATACTGTCTCCCCTGAAGGTGTGTTGCTTGTATCACAGGCACTGTGTGTGCAGCCTGTTCATAAATTATCTTTGTCCCTTAACTCATGCATGTACATGCACAGAGTAAAAAGAATACATAGTGCCTGAGGGTAGGTTCATAAAGTGTAGTATTTTCATATGCTATGTTAAGTACAATTAAGTATATCATTATTTACAAGTTGTCTGCCACTCTGACTATCTACTGTGCTACTGACTATTCTGGGTCTTACTGCCTTCAGTCTTGCTGTATTTCTTTGCTACCATTTTTTTCCTCAGGGTTTGTGACTCCAATTTGACACAAGGTATCATGGTTATGTTTTCTGTGCACCATCTGACTGGTTTATTTCAAAAAGTACAATGAGTCAATTATACTATTGCTTGTTTTCTAAGTGCTGGAGAGAAGCTATAATTGCTTTCTGTCAGTTGACTCAGGCATGGCTATTTCCTAAGTCATTTTTCTCTTCACCAGCAGAATGGTCTCCCACTGAGAATACTCCCTCCTTATTGTGGAAATTTGTATTTTGGTAGGTCATAATTATAACAGTGATGTTATTAATCTTCACTGCATTTTCTAACCTTTAAAGCAAAGAAAAACGTAATTTATAATGTTAAGGAATAGAATTATGTCCCACTCCTTCCCTGAGGGGAAATAGGTTTCCTGCATAATTCGCAATTCTTTCCCACAGTGAATATAGCCTGTAGCAGGCTTTTAAAAGGAAAGCTAATTGTAGAGGAGTGGGAGACGATACGGACAGCATTACTGTACTGTTTGCCTGATTGCTCTTGCACGTAGAAAGTGAAGAATGAATCTAGGGATATGCTATTGGTAATGGGCCTGTTTTGAACAGGAGCTAGATGCATCCATTGTGAGCACCACTGACAGATCATCCTGATTCTGATTCTGCTGACACACAAACGTCTGTATATCTGAATCAGTCTGAAGCATTGCACACGTCAAACTGTTGCTCTCCCAGTGCTTGCATTGATAATTCATCTTCTGCATCAAAATTTGACAACATAAAATTTTGAAAAGGCCAAGTTTGGGGTCTCTTGAGATTACTTTTGACCTCAGCTTTGACAGTGAATGAAGGAAATCGCTAGCTGTATGCATTTTGCGAGTCCATTAAGCAACTGAGGCTTGGCAAGCTACTGTTATTAGTAGGATTAGTGATAGCAACCTTTCCATAGCTAATGGAAACCATCGTTGACATTAGAGGCTTGGCAAACACAGAAAGGCTTGCGTCACCGCTGGGGCAGAATAAATACATGCAGGGATCCATTGAGGTTCTGTGTGGACAAATAGGGGCTTTCCAAACTGGAAAACCTACTGTTTTGAAACCATGAAACCATATCCTGGTGGGGTCCTTGATCTCTGAGGTATCAGCATTTCAGAAGGAGACTCAGAGCTTTTAATGAAGTTCGTTGTATGTTATTCTTCTCCACAGTCACCTGAAATCTTTGAAATCTGAATTGCTGGTCTGATGACTATGGTGTCTTATCCAGCTGAAACAGGGAAGTAATCCCCACCTGAACATGACTTTACTGGGTGGAAGTGGAAGGTTCAAGGAAATATTCCAGACAAACCTTTTCTTGAGGAGCACCATCTCCAAAGACAACAGTAGGGAAGGAGATACTCCTCCTCCAAAGGTGAAATCTGTGTGCTCATCCTCCTTGTCTTTCTGCTATTCGCAGAAGTTCTGTAATGGCACACCTTTCTTAAGCCAACATTTGCCTGAACAAAATACTCTCTCCCCTCTTTCTTGTGTGGTCTCTTTCACTCCACCTTTGTTCGAAAAAATTCTTATCAAAAGTTCTAAGTTTCATGATTTCTGCCAGCAATAAATTACAACTGTAGTACTCTTACTCCCACTAATGGGTAACCTACTCTGAGAGGAGACAGTGTCAGTGATGCAGTTAGTTATGGAGTAAAGATGTCAGAATCTATTTTTAAATGTGCACCAAAATAAGAAAGTCCAGTTAATTGAAGCTTAGGAAAGATATAACAACTGTGTGTTAAGAAATGATCATGCCTGGGAGAGTAACCTCTCAAGATTAACAGTATGCATATGGATTGGAGTCCTCTTGCCCAATTTTACCTTTCTGATGTTTCTCAATTTTACCTTTCTGATGTTAGCCTTTATGTGATAGTTACAGAAAGAAAAACAGGAATGACTCTTGGAGGAATAGTGTGAACTTGCTATTAATGAAGAAGGAGCTCTGTGCTCTCCCCTCCTTCTGAGAGCCAGAGAGAAGGAGGCAGCAATGACCACAAAACCAAGAGAGACTGCATTTTAACAGGTGGAATTATTCTAGTTTAGCACAGGAATAAAGGAGAAACTGAGGTGAAAGCTGAGATGCTGTAGAAGCATATGTATTGCAAAATAGCATTGCAATATGTTGCTTTTTTGTTTCAAATTTGTTAACATTTCCATTTTATTGCAGCCATGCTTTAAGAGAAATACTTTGTTGTTGTTCAAGTGAAGTGATAGAACAGATTCTGAGTGATTTGTCACTGGACGTTTCATACCTAGATGTGTGGCGACCCTGAAAAACCCCCTGGTACACTAGAATATTCTAAGAAGTCCTTTGCTCTCCAACACTGTTCAAATAATAACTGTATGTCCTTCTACCTGGCTCGTGTGGGCTGATTAGAGCATCAGTGCAGCAAAGGTGCCTGTCACTTTCACCTGGAGATAACAGTTGCTTTAGGCTTCTACCACCAAAGAGCAAATGCATCAGAACTGATTGGCAAGCTTGCCAAACCCAGGTCAACAAAAAGTCTGAAGATGTTTTTGGCAATATATGGTTACTAATGCAGACTTTGGCTAGTGTTATTTAGTAATACAACCTTACAGAATTTTGTGTAGTAGCTTGGTTTTTTTAATGAGTCTTGTTGGTTGTACTAAGTCTTGCTTTTAGGGAACAGAGCAGGGTTCACTTTTCTTAAGATCATTTACCTCTTTTGGGATTTGATTTAGCCTATTTAGAATGAGGGATAAATGCTTTGCAAAGAAAAGGAATATGACATGGGAAAAACAGCTGGAACCAGAGCTTGTGCAGGCTCATAGGTTGATCCACCTTTTTTGCCAAAGTCAGGGATTTTCCACTTGCATTCCAATGCTGCCAAAAGTCTGTGTGTCCCAGCTCTGCCCATTCACCTCACTGGTCAGCAGTGCTGAATCCTCCTGCCTGCATGCTTGGCTCCCAATACAGGAAAATACCTCACCTACGTCTCAGCACATGCCCTTTAGCACAGTTTTTGCATGGCTGTCTTTCAGCAATGCATTTCCATACTGCTGCAGGACTAGGGAGAAGTAAGAATGGAAGACAAGAAACTTCAGTCAAAGAGAACTGATTTCACAAAAGGAAAAAAAAAAAAAAAGTTGATTTGTGTATGTTAGAAAAAAGTAACATCAAGGTAATTCAGAAAATTGATGGAATGAATTGCGGGCAATGTGGTCCCATTTTGTTCAGTACTCAATTTCTGTTTTGGCTGTACAGTATGTCAGTTTATTTTTATTTATAATTATTTTTAAACTCACAGACAGCTGAGCTAAATAAATTCATCCTTAGAAACAGGTTATAATTTATTAAGAATTGTCTTGTGCGCTGGGTAAACTGTCACAGTCTTACTCATTTGTGCCTTTTAACATCTTATGGCACAGAGTATAGTGAGAAACCTTTCATACCTTTAAAGTCATACCCTTCTTCTGTATTGTCCTAAAGTCCTCTAGACTTAATCAACACTGAAGGTGGCCTATGATTAGAAGAAAGGAATGAAAGAAGGCAGGAAAGAAACACAGAGATTAACTTTCACAGTAACAAGGGACATGATGCAAAGAAAATATCTCCTTTAAGGAAAAAAAAAAAGCCAATTATATTTACTGAGAAAAAATGATGAAAGAAACAGTATCTTAGGAGGTGAATTAAAACTTTAGTCCAGTCTTGAGTTCTATTGTGACTATTTTATCCTTTGGAGGATTCCTTTATGTAAGGGTAATCTTCTGACAACGTTCAACTGTACAAGGAGCTTTGGCAGCTTACTTAGAGACTACTGAAGAATATAAGAGGACATTTCAGAAAAGGAGGCATGATTTGGGCAACACTGAGCTTCAGCACAGTTAACATCTTAAGATGCTAATTAGGTGCTAATAGAGGAAGACAATGGGCAAATATACCTGTGAGCTTCCTGTCTGACTTGTCAGAATGTGATGAAATACCCTGTGCTGTGCCATTAAGAGTGATGTCACTGATGTCACTGATGTAAGAACATGATAAGTACATGGTGTTGCAATTTAGCACTGAGGGTTTAAAGCACTACAGCATCTGTGATGGATAATTTCATTGTTGTTAATAACAACTGTCAATGACAGTGGGAAGTGGCAGGAGAAAAGCATGAGTTTGATTTGCACTGAAAAATTCCTCTCTCTGCTCTAAAAGGTTTCCAAACAATTACTAGTACCTTGTATTGAAGATAACCATTTTTTCCTCTTCGGTAAATAAAAGCACAATTCTGCATCTTGTCTCCAGGCCTTGTGCTGACAGGGACAAAGTTTTAGACAAGCATCAGTTGTGACTTTGCTCAAAGGAAGTGAATTGCTCTGGATCCTGCATGACGCTGAACTTCTGTCCTCCGAGGCAAAAGTCTCAGCATTCAGTTACACTTGAGTTGGTGACACTTTCTCACAGGATCGCCTCCTGAACTGGAGCTCAGCAACAGCCAGTTAGGTCTCTTATCTCTTTGGAGCTATATGGTATCAATACACTGAGGTTTGGATCGCTGGCAGAAGTCAATTTTTTTAGTATTAGAAGGTATTGGGAATGATAAATCTAGTTAGTGCAATTGTCTTGCAAAAGCTAAAGCTGTTTAGCATTGCCACAGCTGAAGCTATTTCTTTTGTATTTAAACTATTTCATCATTTTTTCGTATTTAAGAAAAATTATTTTTATAGTTGGTGAAGAAACACCCCAAAACTTCCCATTAAGGGACTTTTGAAGGCATAAGCCTTAAAATGGAAGAAAAACAACTTGCAATGGAAAAAATGTGGGATTTTATCCTTAGTTTGAAAAGTAAAATATTAAAATAATAATTGTAGTTTTTTTCTTTGAATTTTATGTGAAATACATAAAACGTGTTGTAGTTGTTGATGCACATTTTTCAGTGAACAGAAAATTGAACAGAAGTATTGCCATTGATTAAATTGACTATACTTGTTACAGAGTATGTGAATGTAAGGTATGTAAATATGCTAGTTCCTTCTAAAATAAATGGATAGGGCTGGGGTTGTGTTGTTGCACTAACTTATCACATACCTAAGAAGTGCAAAAGTCTATGTCTGTGCCAGACAATAAGATCAAGGGCCACACTAGAAATTGAAATCTTAGCTCTTTTTTATTCATAAGTCATAAAGCAATATATCTCTCACTAATTTTATAGATATTTGCAATTAAATTGGAACTTGCCTTCTCTGAACTCATCTCCTCCTTTGACTGCGTTCGAGCTCCTAGTGAAGGAAAATTATGCTGAGCTCGTGACATCTATAACAACATATTATCTTGACATCAAATGCAGGGTCAAACAAGGGTAGGTGCCTTATTGCAAGAAGAATAAGCTTTTACAGGAAGCCCGTCCAGTGAGGTAGACATTCCCATCACTCCAGGTTCCTTCAGGGGAGTGTTAGCCAGCATACACGTCCTTATCAGTTCCAAGTGGTACAAAGACTAAAGGAAAAGCAAAAGCTTTATATGCTTCTACAGCACACCTTAAAGAGATAGACTGAAGTTCAGGCAGATGTGTCAGTTTGAGAGTTATATTTTTCAATCATTTAAAAAGCAAAATAATAAATAGAAAGTATGCTAGGAAAGCAATATGTTCTGTCCTGCTAAAAGCTTTTTTGGATTTCTTCTGAACTTGAAGCCATCTAGTAACCTGAACATTTCAAATGACATTCCTGAGAGACAATTCCTTAAAATGTGAAGCTCATTTTAAACTATGGCTGTAGTTAAGCCTAGAAGAATTTCGACCCAATTGTGATGGATTCTTCATTCTTGAAAAGTGTGACAGTAAAAACAGCCATTCTTCCACAGAGGACACAGTTGTCCAAACAGAAATAATTCACTTTTGGAAGTCGCATGACCTGTGCTGTGCTGTTGGCCAGACTAGACTGTCACAGCAGTTCCCTGGGGTTATTTATGGGTGTATCTATGAGGCACTGCTTGCTGCAGAATCAGTCACTTGTTTTGTTCAAGAATTTTTCATTGATTACTGGTTTTGTTTTAACTTTTCTTTTTTTCCTCAGTAACTGTGCAATAAAAGAAATGGTAATTACCGATTTGTGGGGATATGTGGGAAAACATTTGTCTTCATTTCCTCAGGCAGCTGTTTAGCTGCAAGCCAGAAGAGCCAGAAAGCTGTGGGGAAGGGCTATCCCAGCCTAGTAGGAATATTGGGTGAGGGATGCTTCTTGTGATCACTGTGCTGGAAGCCGTGGGAGCTCCCACCTGAGCAAAATAAAGACAACAGCTGCACACACATCTTACAGGATGAGGGAATATTTTTGCTGCTGTTTCAGCTTTGGAGAAATGCTTTGTTCCTCTGTTCTCCAGATAAAGTAACTATTGAAGGAAGCAAGGGCTAGGCTGCAAGCAGAGCAAGGGCTAGGAAGGAAAGTGCAGTGTTAAGTAGCTTCAAATTCTCTTCCTGACACCAGCAACAGACTGAAATGGTGCAAAATCTACTCTGTTGGTCTTGCTCCCTCACCTGCTGCAGTCTGAGGAGAAGAGCCATTACCCTGCAACTAGCTTTTCCCTGTTCTGGCTGTGAGCAAAGCAGCACACAGACCCCTTGCTGATACAGTAATGCTTCTGTAGACTGCAGAGAACTTTCCTGCTTTTGAATTACTGCAACGTGCATCCAAGATGGTCTAAAATTTGGCTTTTCATGTTTGAGAGCTCATATGTATCCGTGAAATCCTTCTGTTCTTTCCCGTATCCCTAAGATTTGCCTGGGCCTGTTCTCTTGAATGCTTTATTTTTATTTGAGGAATAATCACAACGAAAGCATAACTCCTTTGCTAATGTTAATTTATAGGTTCTTATGACCAGAGCAATTAAACTGTTTCAGTTGAAAGTGAATATATATGGCAGGAATTTATTTATGCATATTCAGAAAGAGCTTGAGGATGAGCCCAGTGGAAAAATAAATACTGGCAAAGTTCTGAAATCTCAAAGTGAAAAATGCTATGACTAAACCAATGATGATGCTGTTTTATGTAATGTCTCCTTTAGTAAAAAGAAAGCAGGACACGTATTCACATTACATTATTTTTGCCTTCCCAGATGGCCTTTCTCAGGGAGCTGGAAAATTTGCTTTTGCTAGAAATTACTGCTGGGTTTGTGTTTTGTTTGTTTTAAAAATTTTCAATATTGTGGAGGAAAGTAAAAATTCACTGTGAATATTTTCATCTCTGATGTGCAGTAAATTAGTGGCCATATATATAATTCTTTTTTATCACCCACTTAAATATTTTCTTTTCCCCACCAAAGGTGAAGAATTAGAATTACCAAGAAACTTAAGGTAATATTTTGAGGATTATGTTGAACAAACATACTTTTCAGTGAGTTGAACTAGACTTTAACTAAGGCACAGTAGGAAAAAATAGAGCAAGAAACTGTAAGAGAAAAAGAGAGCAAAAACTAGCAATCCATGATCTATATCAGTCTAGCTTTTTTTAGAACTCTTCTAGTTTAAATTAATCTCTGCATTGACTTCAAATTTCTGATTTCATAAATTCTCTTAATTAGTCTTTCCACAATTGTACTCCCTGATTGTGATCTTTTTACAAGGCATTGTGGCATATTATTGCACTAAAGTGCACTTAACAGAATTACTGAGGGATGTGTCACAACATCTTAAAAGATGTGTCTCCGTCTCTATCTCTGGAAATATACTTCCTGACATAGCTGCACTGCAGCACTGGATTGTGAAAGATCATAACAAATCACAGATGCTTCTCAAATGTCATCCTTGTTGTATGGTGATGGAGTGGTACCTGCTGATCTCTAGTTGAGAAAATTCTTCTCTAAATTGATTGGGAGTTGGCATAACTCAGAGGGGATGCAAGGAGACCATGAAGGTGAAGATGCATTTTGGGCACAGAGGTATGTTTTTACCTGATAATATTAAAATAATTCCACCTTATTATTTCCTTCATCTCTCAAGGAAGTTGAAGTTCCCTGCAGCTCCAGCAGTAGACAAGAATGAATACAGTTCATTTGTCAACGTGTCACTGACCTATTTCGGAATAACCTCTAGAGCAGCTACAAGTTCCAGATTTATTTCTCTGGTGAGGTAGTGAAAGTGATTTTACAGAAGATAAACTGACATTGGAAACAAGCTCTCCCTTTCGCTTGCAGCATTCCTATGGGCAGCAACTGCTTGCCTGCAAAAAAAAAACCAACCCAAAACAGACGGGGCCATGGGACATTTTGAAGGATGGTGTGTGACTGAAAGTTTTAGTGCACAGCAAATAAACATACATAAACTACCAGATGCCACCAGATATTTTGCTGTAAAAGTAAGCCAGAAAAGGAGATGCACACACACACACAAACATCAGCCTGCCTCCACAAATATGCATTACATACACAGTACATATTGGCAAATGGACACATACCTCCAAGTGCGTGTAAAATGAAGCAAAGGTTTTTCTGTTCCACTATAACCATAAATGTACAAAAGCTAATTACTTTCTCACCTTCAGAACTTAATATCCACACAGGGAAGAACAATTAGCCAAGCGTTAGCCTCATACATTTATCATGTCAGTATTAGGGGCAAATTATTAACCTTGACAGAGGATTAAAAAGGGGGATATTGCATTATATGGACTTGGGAATTCCCTAGAGAGGGCAAGTGAGGAAGGGTTTAGCAAGCCCCTTCCCAGTAGGTTCCTGTAATTTATGAACTCCAGGAATGAGAAGAGAGGTGGGAATGAGATGGGACTTTTGGATCTCTTTCTTTTCCCCTGTGGCGCAAGAAGTGTGGCTGTAATTATCTCACATACTTGAGGACCAGGGTTGTTTATCAGTAAAAAATCTGTTTTCCATCCTTCCAGCTTTTGGAGGGAATAAAATACTCCTACTAACTTCATGACACGTAGTGCACTCAATTTAAAAAATCTTTTATTTTCAAGTGCCTTCTCTGTTAGTCCCATATTTTTGAGACTATCCACAGAGAAACAGCATGGTGATTGTTGTCCAAAAAATCTCTTGAAGTTTTATTAGATTTTGCTGGATCCTGTAGCAAGCTATGACCAATTCTTTGAGACCCATGAGTATAAGTGCGTTTATTTTTCTAAACTTTATTTTGTTCTCTTCTGTTGCCTAGGGCTAGTATTTGTTGTGTGTGAAACCTTGTAAAAGTATTAGAAGATTCTGAGCATGCATAGAGGGAGGTGACTACATTTAATTAGTGACCCTCCGCATGTAAAGAACAACATTCAATTTCTCCCTGTTATCACCAGTAAAGGAAAAAAGAAAGATACGGAGGAGGGGGTGGTGGTGATTTCAATTTTCCCCATTAAAACCTGCAAAGGAATTATCAATTACATTAAGCTTAGGGTTGACAGAGTGTATTAGTTAAGTGTAAGCAGCCAGCCCAGACCCTCCAGTGGTCTCTGGCTTGTACTGGGGCAGCTAAAAAGGGAGAAGGCTGAGATGAAGGAATTGTGGAGGGTAGTTTGAGCATCTTACATCTACATGGTGCTTAGCTTCAGAAAGCCATCTGCTCACAATGCTTTCCTAAGACATGTGTGCATTTCCAGTGGAAAACAGTTCATGTTTATAATCCCAGTTTCTCATTCTGCATCTCACAGGTGTACAGAGAAAACACAAGGCAAGAAAGAATCAGGCACCATGCCTGGGATCCAGAACATAAAGTTGAACCTTTGAATTCAAGTTTCTATTCCTGTAAGTTCCAATTAAATCAGTATGTTTGAAAAGATACAGATTTTTTTTTTTTTTTCCCTTCATAGTAATCTGTACCATGCTAAATTTTGGTTTTGTGATGAAAACAGTGTTGAGAACATAGGGACAACATCAAGGGCTTTTCTGCTTCACAGGCTGCCCTGCCAGCAAGTAGGCTGGGGGTGCATGAGAAGTTGGGAGGGGACAGAGTTGGGATAGGTGACCCCAATGGATCAAAAGGATATGCAATACTACATGATATTGTTATCAGCATATAAACCTGAGGGTGAAGAAAGAAGGGGGGACATTTGGAATGATGGTGTTTGTGTCGCCAAGTAACTGTTACACATGATAAAGCCCTGCTTTCCTGGAGATGTCTGAATCCCTCCCAGCCGATGGGAAGTGGTGAATGGATTCCTTGTTTTGTTTTGCTTGCGTGTGTGACTTTTGCTTTACCTATTAAACTGTCTTCACCTCAACCCACGAGGATTGTCACTTTTACCCTTCTGATTTTCTCCCCCATCCCACCCTGGGGGACATAAACTGCCGATCAGGATTAACACACAAAAATCCTTTTTGGTGTCCAATGTGGGGCATAACCCACAACCTTGGGATTAATAGTCCCATGTTGTCATGCCAGTAAAATCTGTCTCGTTGGTCTTAATGTTTTGTCTTGAAGTAACATTTGTTTACAGCAGTTCAAAAGATACAAAAAGGACCTTATTTAGACATGGTAATTACATCTACCTAATATAGACTCAGGTGCAAGTTGAGTGTAAAACAGAGGTGAACAAGTCCTTTTTTTCGGGGAAATGGGTCCTTGTTCTCTGTGCTGGAGGAAACTGGAAGTTGGAACCTTCTTTACCCTTGCACTTAATTAACTGGGGATCTAGCCCGTGATGATGTAAGGGCATGTTACCTCCAGAGGGGCAACATGTGTACCTTGGCGATTCACTATCAGTTCATTAATCAATAAAGAGCTGACTTCTTATGCAAATTTGAGCTTCTAAAATTTTCATGATTGCTTAATGGAAGGGACCAAAGAAAAGCCAGCCAAAGCCTGACGGCTATTTGGGATTCGAATATGCATACATTTCCATTCACAATTAATGCAGCAGTGCCTCTGCATGAAAAGCAAAATCACAGATTGTCCCTGAAATGATTTTTAGATGACTTGGAGGCACCCGGTTTTGTTCTTTGATTGTATACTTAGGACAATAAAAGTCCCGAGGGATCCTAGAGAGGACATGTCTTGAATCATTTGTGCTAACTAATTCAAAGTGAAATGTCCTAGCTGCTGGATTAGAAGCATTCATTATGTTAGTAATTTGTTTTTGAAAGTTTGTGCTTTTCCTTTCTGTGAAATTCAAAGCCTCATTAGAGCATAATAGGGCACATTACCTTTTTTTTTTTTTGGTAGGATACTGCAGATTGGCCAAGTTGGCCCATCAGACTGAATGGACTTTGGGTCCAAGTGCACATGTCCGAGCTGTCATTCAATCCTGTCTTTCCATAGGTCTGAGTGTAAAGTTTTGCATAAGACAGTGTAGGAAATAGTATATGGAAATCATTAGAGATGGAACATGATAAAAATTGGGATAGTAATTTTGCATAAATGAGCAACACTACAGGAAGACCATGCCAGTTTAACTTGAATTAGTATATTAATAAGTTAGATAACTGGGAAACTTTAGAGACACATGTCATAAGAGCTTGGCTTGATCACAAAGCAACCAATAAACCTATTCTGTAACTTATATAAATTAAGATAAAGCAGTATTGCAACATTTGACCACCTTATATAAGGTATATACTGAGATAACTTTATGCAAATAATTAAGATAGAAGAAAGACCATCACAGAGAAGGTGCTCTCCTTTTATGAAACCTGTGTTCATGCAGAGAACTCATCTATTGATACTTTGAAAATACCACTGTGGCTTTAGCTCATGAATTTAGGTAACTTGGTAAGATTTCTGCCTTAGTAAGTTAATTTCTTTAGAAATAATCTTTACATTTGCTTTGTGTAGTCCTTCATATCATATGCACTTTTCAGTGTAATTGTTGGCTGCATATCCTTTGTGTCTCTGTGTGACAGGATATGTATGAAATACTATTTACTTATTTAGTCATTGCATTGCATTTTCAAACAAAAATTCTTTTTATCCCTTACAGTTGTTTGGGGTGGGTTACTTGAACTCTTGATTCTCAGCTAATATCAACATGTGAGAGTGACAGAACCTGTCTGGTTCATGTTCTCTTTTACTCAAATCTTATTTGTTGCATGTGTGAGGAATGTGCAGCATTGCCAAATGGATAACCCCATGGAGGTTGACATTATAGCTTGCTGTGGGAGTCTTGTGCTTTGGACAAAGTAAATTCCAGAGCAGCAGGGACCAGAACTTGAGCGCGTTCCATCCTGCACTGATCTTCAAGCATGATCTGTCTGATTTTGCTGAGTATCTCAAAGAGGTCTGGCTTTTAATCCATTGCAGAAAGAAAACAAGCGGTAAAGCTTCAGGTGTTTCCCCAAAATGTTATTCCTGTTTGATATTAAGCTATTCTCAGATATTCTAGTGATCAGGAGGGCATTGCTGGAGGAAATGAACTACCTCCAGGCTGTATTCCACCCCCCACCTTAGGCCAGTCTGCCCAATAATTTTTATAATGATTAGAAACACAACCAAGATTTGCTTTAAATGGAGGCAGACCTGTACTCATATTCCTACTAAAAATCCATCACATTTCTCCCTAAGCTGCCACCTGTTTTCTGTGAAAACTTGAAACAAGCTGCCTGAAGTAAAAGGGAGATCTTCGGGTCACCTCAGTTGGAGATGAATCGAATAGTCTTCCAGTGGCATGCTCCACAGACATTGTAACAACTGCAAACGGGTAAGCTAGTAGCGCTATGTGATGGTTTCTACTGTTCTGTTGCCATCTCATCTTTCACAGGGTTGCCAGTATTTTACCCATGTTTTGTATTCACCCTGACGCATACACTATTTTCTGCGTCATCATCAATACCAGTTTTGGGACTTGTTTGTAATGGAGTCCAAAGGCAGTATCTCAGTAAAAAAAAAGAGGGAAAAAAATTCTCATTTTATATTCTTATCTGGTTTAGAAGCTGAAAATCGAGGGGAAAAGGGATGTTAAACTTGAGGGGGACACACGCTTTGCTTTTGTTCAGAATAGTCTTCATGCTGGTCTTTGAAGATTTACTTCATTTGAGTATTGTCTCTCCCCCTTCCTCAAGAGCCTGGATCAGAGCTGTTTGCCCTTGAAGGCTGCTTCTGGTTAACAAGAGTTGTCCTCCCACACTCATGATAACTGTTCCTGGTGAGGAGCGAATTAAAAAACCAAAAGCACTGGAAATGTCAGAAATATGTTTTTTCTTGTGATATTTTAATGAGGGTGCAGCTTATGGTAATCAAGAAATTCCTCACTCTGGAAAAGAAAAGGGGTTTATGTTAATCTGCTGTGACACTGATTGTTTTCCTAGTGTGAAATGATGCTTGTGCCTGTGTAGCTGTGTGATGGCAGCTGCAGCCCATGTCACCTCGCTGTTGGTCCTGGAGGCTCAGAGGCGGGTTTGGGAAATGGGTGATAAAGAGCCGCTCTTGTCTGACCTGAGCCATCTAGGTACCTTTTACAGGCCCTATAATAAAGGCTCTCCCTTTGAGCACTGCCTCAGGGAAGATGTATTTTCTTTCTGCACATTCAGTGATTTGTGAGACCAAGGACATATTACACCTTTTAAAACATGCAATTACAATTAATGAGAATCTTCCTGTTGAAGTATAATTTTATGGATATGTTAAAAAATTTTCCGAAGATCATCACTTTGAAATCTGAACTGTATAACTAACGAGGAACGTATTTCGATGAGAAGTGGAAATGTTTTACCAGTAGAGACTGGGAGAGCCTGGACTAACCTGTAGTCATAACACTTGTATATATTTACCATGTTGCCTTGTTTACACACACTATGTTTTTCCATGCAGGGATAAACCCTACTCTGTGGGCTCTGGAAGTCCATTAGCTTTGAGGAGATGAATGAAAGGTAGAGAAGCAGAGAACGCTTATTGCTAGTTAGCAAAAAAAGAGCTTTATAGAAGGTTGCATTTCCAGGAAAAGAAAAACGAAAAAAAAAAAAGTGTGTCTACAAATCAAAAAATGACAGAAAGTTATTGTCTTGTGAAATGGAGAGGTAATTAGGGAGCCTCAACAGCACACTAGCGGCTTCAAGGATCTCTCTCTTAAGAATATGGAGCTAGTTGCCTTGAGAAAAAACCCCACATAAATCCCTTGTGTTCATCCAGAGATAAATAGGAAAACCAGACACTGATGAGAGGAGTCCCTTCAAGCTGATGAATCACAAATAATCTACTGTATGTGAGTATATTGAAGAGACAAACTCCACAGGCATACTCACATGTGTAAGGCGTAGTCCTATGTGAGTGCTCCTGGACATCTTTGAAAATCTACACTTTATATGGAAGGAGTTGGGAATAGAGTACAGGCCAAACAGAAAAGACTCCTTTGTACACCCATGCAACCTGGGTGTTGACAGAGACAGTCACTTCACCAGTTCCTACCATTCTTCTGGGAAAGTTGCTCTGTATTAGGAGGCTGGAACAAGTACTAAAACATATAGCACAAGTTTGACAGTCATTAAAAAGAAAAACTAAAACCAAATATTAAATGCCATCTTGTGCTTCAGAAAAATAGAGGCCTGGCTCCCATGTGTTCTTAGGCATGCAACAATTCAGCTGAACAGTGCCTTTACCTGGGAGAGTTGTGCAGGACCCAGTATAAGCTGTGAAGCTGAGTACCTTTAGGCACACATTTTTTCTATGTCTCTCTTTCTCTTTGCCTGAGGCCCAGTAATTATATCTGTATTTTGGGAAAACATAGACAGACCCCCACACAGACATATAAAATCTCCTGTCTGGACTGCTTTTTATTTCTTCTCACAGAGGGAGGGAGAAGGACATGACTAGCTTTCAAAACTGATTGCCTGTATGAGGAACTGAAGCAGCAGGAGGGATGAATGGTTTTAATGCCAGTTTGCAGAGGGAGAGAGGACTCTAGAAGTTGTGGGATACTCCACATTTCTCAAGGCCCTGGTTTTCCTGGATGGGTAAGATAGCTTGTAGGTGATTAAGAACTAGAAATTTTTTCACTGCAGTTTTTGGGGTTGACTTTCTGTATGCAAGCAAGGGAAAATCTACCTATGTTTCCTGTTCTCATCCTCCTTGACCTAATCCCTTTCCCTTTTCACAGTTCCCTCAGTCACATCTGCTGTGGAAATCTTGTCTCCAGCTGGAAGGATGAGTTGCAAATAAACTTTCCAAAGCTGTATGTTGATGACAGCATAGGGGGCTCAGCTGAACACCAAACATATTTTTTTAATACCACTAAATCCAAGGCTGTTCATCTACGAATGAAAATTGTAGGCCACATTTATAGAAGATGAAGGTTGTATTTTAAAAAGCGTGACTGAGATAAAGGACCAAGGGTCAGAGTGGATAATCGTTGCAACATGAGTTCTAAGGATGATAAAGTAGCAAGACAAGAGTCTATGCAGTTCTTAATTGTATAAATAAAAATAAATCAGAAGCAGAGGTGCTGTTACCACCATATGTAGCAAGACTGTATAGAGCTATTTTATTTAAAACAGGATTATCTGAAAAGCAGAAATTCTGTTTTGCAGGGTGTTTCAAGGCACAGTCATTGCTTTTAGCCCTGCAAAACAAAATTGTTTGATTTTTCTAGTGTGAAAATGAGAGAAAATGAAGGAACTCAAGCTAGCCTGTGACAAGTAGTCGTATTGCTCCCCTGGGCCATCGTGGACTTAAACTCAAGTGCCTGGATCGTGTGCCCCATGGCGTGCCTTGGAGCCTGTGTATGCCTTGGCACTGGTGCATTTGAGCCTCTTTGACAGTCCCAAGCCACAGCCGCCTCCTTTTCCTGCCACTGCAGAGCTCCCCTCCCATGGAAGTGCTGCAGCAGTGCCTAACCAAGTTTGTCTTTTTGGACATTCCCTCAGCAGGACACCCAGGATAGAGATGCTTCCTACCAGGTCATGGCTCAGGCTTTGGAAGTGCCTGCTTTGCTGGGTTTGGATCAGGGATTTGAACCTGAGATTTTCATGCCAGGAGTGGTGCCAGGAGAGGTCTTTTGCAGTACATTATGCACTACTATTTTCTCAGTTTGGACCCAGTGAGCTTCAGTGAGTTACAAAAACTGTAATAATTCCAACTGGAGACCATCAACATAGAACATTGCTGTTTTAGTGATTAGGTCAATCCCTTGGATTATGGGAGTTAAAGCTTCAAGATCCCTGCTTTGAACTGGGATGACTTGAACATGTGTCGGTCACATCCCTGGGAAATATTTTCATTGTTGGTCTAATTCTGAGGCAGTACAGAAGTCTCCTGTAAATCAATATGTTTCCATGGAAAGCTTTGGCTTTCATTGAGAAAAGGTGTTTCAAATAAAACAGTATTTGCAATCAGCTCTATTTCATATTTTAAAAAGCGTATTGGCAAACTGAAATGTCCAGGAAAGAGCTACAAGAAATACTGGAGTCCTGGAAAATCTTCTTTACTACAAAAACTCATGACATTCAGTCTTTTTAGTTTATCTTTAAAGGTAAATGGTGTCTGTTCACAGTAGATAAGAGCCTGTAAGAGGAGCAGATTTACTAGGAGACAATATTTTAACCTTCTGAAGGCATTAAAAAAAACTGCAAAAAGGCTCTCATGGCTGGGAGCTGAAGCTACTCAAATTCAGAACTGAAATCAATGGCAAATGTTTAAGATAAGGATAATCAATCACTGAAGCACCTTTTCGAGAAATGGATTATATCTTCCAGCAACTGCTGCCATTAAACCAGGATTATTTTAAAACTGTCTCAAGATTTAGCAGAAAGTTTTTCTATAAAATAAGTTTTAGTTCAAGTAGAATTTGTGAACTTGCTGTTGGAATCACTTGATAGTGTCCCATGGTCTGTCTTTTGCAGAAGGTCAGACTAGGTGATTGTATTGAACTTCTCTAGATACAATTTTGCAATTACTTTTTCTGTCTCATCAGTTACTGTGAATGATAATAATAAAAAATATTAGGTCAAACAAAATGATTTCTCACTAGACATCCTGTCAAAATCTATTTAAATGAAACAAAGCTTGTTTTTCCATTCCTTTGCGTAAATTTACCACTTACTAAAATATAATACAGGTGATTTTTCAAAAATATTGTTTTATTTTGACAATTTAATGGAAATATTCCAATTTTTAATTTTAAACCTTTGGTTCTCTTTTTTTCTAGTGTACTTTTTTTGAAACTTAGGACAAATAGGTTTGCTTGACTCAAATATGTATTTTTCATTTCAGCACTGAAAGAGTCTCTACCTTTTCATCTGTCTCAAATGACAGGATTTTAGAGAAAAGAATCTAAACTCACTCTCTGGTACTTTCCCCCATATTGAAGGGCACACAGGCCCTAAACTGACATGCCAGCTTTCTTCCTTGAAGATTTGTTAAGTAGCAGTCTTATTTCTACAGAGATGATAAGGGGGGGGGGGGGGAAGTAAATTCTTGTTTATATAGATGTTTACTAGTTATGTTTAATAAAGTGTAGCAAATTGCTATGACAAAGGCAGAGAAATAGCTGATGGAGGCAAATTAGTATCAGACACCTCACTATTGGCTAGGGTTATAGCTGGCTACAGGAGAACACTAATGCTGAATCTCACCAATATCAGTGATGATTTCTGCACAGGAAATAGATTATCCTGCCCAATTTCACTCTCTTTTCACTGAGATTTTATAAAGCAGTTCTAACAGGTGAGCAGAGATCTACCCATGCAGCTTTCCTCACAGATGAAAGAGAAAGTTTATGAGAAGATTTTAACTATAAATGTATGATGATTTGTTTTCAAAATATTGTCGTCTTCGTTTTCTACGAAGCATGCCATGGATGAGGAAAGCTCCTAGAAATATGAAGAGATGGTGTACCTAAAACCACAGAGATGGTATTCTGGAATGGCATCCCTCATACTGTGATCTACTGTGTGGTGAATCTACTACACTGTTAAAAATATATTTCTTTTGAACATTCCCTCATTTAGTGTAGAATGAGAAGCTTGCAAATGGATTAAATTTCAAAGAAGGTTCAGTACATGCTTTGGATTATCTGAGTCTCTGCCTGAACTCTTGTTTTATTTCTAAAATAAATAGTGCCATCTGAAAAATATCCCAGCTGGAGGAGTCTAGTAATCACCTAATCTCATTATTTTCAAAAATTTGCATGCTGTGACTTCAGAAGAGAAAAAGGGTTCAGAATCCATCTCCATTTGTTTTGGCATCACATTTCAGATGGTCCTAAAGATGAACAGGGATCTCATGATCCCTGAAATCTAGTTTTCAAGGAAGATTGCTGCCTATGAGGATGTAAGTTCATATTCAAATGCAGCCTCTTGCACAGCGAGAACCTCACCACTGGCATTTCCATGAGTCCAGAAGCCTGTACCCCTCAGCAAAAGAGAAAGGTTAGCACCAGGTCTTTCCCCAAGGTGAAAGCTGAGCGATGGGAGAAGAGGAAAGAAGAAGGTGGCAGGGCTGAGGGGCCTAATTTTAATTCATAAAATAGTGCAGAGTGATGAGACCTGAGTTGATTTGTCATCTCAGCTACTGGGACTGTTTCTGTGTGTAATTCTTATTATTTGACATTGTGTTTGTGGTCAGCTGGTAAATCAAGTTACAGAGCTGTGCATGAAACATCCCTCTTCTAGAGCTGGAGAAAAGAAACCCCTTTAGATCCTGATCTGAAGACCCTGAAGTATTCGACAGGTGGTGGAGCATCCTGGGTGGCAGCCTGGGGTCCCCAGCTGGGAGAGCCACCTGTGAAACTCCTCCACGGGGAATTGTTTATCATTGAGATGCATTTCCCTCTGATTAAACAGCAGGCAACAATCATCTTCAGCTGCAGACACGTTTGTAATGATGAATGTGCCATTCACAAGGAATATAATGCCTTCTCAGGGCACTGAGAGAAATCCTGTTTTTTTCTGGGGGTCTAGTGCAGTTATTCTGTTGGGTTTGAATTGCTCTTAATATACGTAATGGGCACAAATGGACCTTCTGGGATGTCTTCAGATACAGACCTTCAAAACATTCATCTACCTTATTAATAAACTCAATGGAACATAAAGAACTGGGTACTGCAATGCCAGAACTTTTGGTATGCTTCCCTTCAACAACAGGGCCTTAAAAAGCTCCCTTTGTAAGGACCTGGGTGGCTTGGAGAGGACAGGTCTGAAAGCTGGCTTGCTGGGGAGGAGCTGCTTTTTTTGTGAACTGGAAGCAGTGAGGAAAAAGAGGGTTTAATAAAACTGAACACTTCTTTTCTACTTTTTATTCCTAGATGCAACTTTGCCCCAGCTTGTTGCCTGTTTCTCAGACTCGAAGCGATGCTTCAGTGGCCCAGGAATGCTTTCCTAGCTCTAGAAAGCCTTGGTTCACATCCCTGTCTGCCATGTCCAAGAAGATTCAAGGATCCATCTTCCATCTGAATCTGTAAGAGCAACTGATCCAGGTAAAACTCTTCTGCTTATCAGGCTAAACAGAGTGACCACCTAACCTTGTGGATGGAGCATAGACAAAAATGGGGAAAAGTCAGGGCTGGTAGTTGGCCCAGCTAATATTTAGACATTCACAGGCATCTGCTGCCCCAGCTGAGTATCCTAACACCAGGTATCGGGTGGGTAAGGAGTCATTCTTTTGCTCTAGACTAATTTAAGTTGTTCTTGAAAAGTAGGAAAAGTTCAGCTAAGAGCTACAAGGAGACATTATGTACAGCCCTTCCTAGCCTGCAGTCTGCAGACAAAGGCAGCTCTAGTAAGGCAGCTGCAAGTATTTAGGCACTAGGGGTGTTTTACCAGTCCTCCACCTGCAGTTCTATTACTGCACAGGGAGCCTCCATCCAATACTTGCGTACTCAAAGTCCTTGCTCAGCTATCATCTAAGTTCTTCTTAGCTCCTTTAAGTAGAATATTTTTCTCTGTGATTTTATATGGCTGCTTCTCTGATCTTGTGGCAAAAAAGTATGGGTATTTTAGAATCGTAGAATCATCGAACAGTTTGGGTTGGAAGGGACTTAAGAGACCATCTAGTTCCAACCCCCCGCCTGCCATGGACAGGGACACCCTCCACTAGACCATGTTGCTCAAAGCCTCATCCAGCCTGTGCTAATATTGGATATGTTTTGTTTTCCTGTATTATAATTCTTGCTGAAATTTCTGGACTATTTGTTTCTTATGTCAGAAGTGTGGGCACAGGGAAAACGAGACCTGTTTGGTATCACTGACTTCTGCTGAAGATGCTTGCTCACTTTTTCCCCTTGTTGTGGATTAGTGACCTGAAGTCAATCACCTTTTCTTTCTGCCTTGTACATTACAGCCTCAGTATGAGAAATGTGGTAAAGCCAGAATGGAAGTTGCTTTACACTACAGAACGTATCTGGGACTACTTAAAATAACTTGTTTATTACTAAGAAAAACAACCAGGAAAAAACCCTTGCCTTTCTTTTTCCTGAACATAAATTATTTCTATCAAGTTGTTTTTTGCACTGGCCTTAATCAGATGAATTTGCTCTGTTTTTAAGTACCTCTGTCTTCTTCACATACACCATTAGTGAGTTGTTAAACAAACGGGATACTGCATTCTTCCTCATATGTCCCTTGAAAGGCGCACAACATTTTGGGTCTTTTTGGCCAGCAAACAGGCTTTGCTCCTTACTGGAAGTCAGCTGTAGATAATTTTTCCCCGTGCTTTGTTCTCCATGCTCCTTTCAGCCTCTTCTGGTTTTCTCTATGTCCTTTGAGGACCACATGGTAGTCAATCGAGGTTGCTAAACAAGGAGGGACGTGGGGAGAGGATGGATCCACACAGGACTGCCAATCCACCCCAGACAGTGCCCACAAGGGACTCTGTGACCCTGCTGAAACCTGACTAAGACACAGCAGCAGCTGACATCTAATATCTTTGTGGGGGAGTTTTCAATGACACATCCTGAGAGTGTAATAACTTCTGCAATTGATGGCACTTCTTAGAGCCCTTCTTAGTTCCCTACTTGTTATTTAATTGATTCCAGGCTGGTGCTTGCTAAGAAAAATGTTGTTTGTTGGTGCTTGAGCTGTTTATTATCCATTAATAACCACGTGGGCGGACAGCTGTATTGTGCTGATCAACACACAGAGCTGTGCTCCTGAGATAAAGGGGTACAGGGAATCTGGCATCCAGGGTGGGCAGACAGAGACCCTTTTTGACTTACAAGGGTCCTTCTTGCCCTTGCTCAGCTGGCATAAACCCTTGCAAGAGTCCATTGCTCCCTGGTGTCTGGAGAGGCACTTTTGCTCCAGGCATAAAGAATAGTCTTTGTGTCTGCACTGAGCCACCTACTCCCTATTGTGAAACAGAACAAAAATGGGACCGCAAACATCCGTGCTCTGAACTGGGGAAAAAAAGTATTGCTTTCCAGTGTTTTCCTAAGGTTTAAAATAGCAGATTTCATTTTTTTGGTCTGCTTAAACCATGCCCACTGCACAATTACAATGAATACAAATTATAATATAAATTTTGAAATAAATATTTGGACTAAGGAGATGGTAGTTATTTATACTTCAGCTTCTGTGCCTGCTTTTGTACAATATTCAGGATGTCAACATCCTGGTCTTCAGCCTTTCAGTGAGACTAAAATATATTTTCTGTTGTACACATATCTTTGTATATGCATACAGAGAAGACATACAAATATTAGAGACATTGAAAAGTTTTTCCATTCATAGAAAACTAGAAAATTATTATTTTGTTTGGTTTAGGTTTGGAACAAAAACTTGTTTCTGCAACTTCCTATGAAATGAGAAATCATGAAAAAAAATCTGTTTTCAAAATTGTATATTATATGGTGTATGACTTCCATTGATTTTTCATAACACCATAAACAAACATATACAAAAAAGCAATGAATAAGTGATGGAATTGTGTTAAATTAATTTTTCATTTTTACTGAATTTTTCATCTCTAGTTTTTAATTGGTTTTCTGATGCTTATGCCACTTCCTGACAAATATGTAGAAGAGATATATTAATTAATTTTTACTGAGCTCATATTTACTCTGAGTTGAATGTTAGTTTTGAATTTGTTTCAGATGAGCTGCTGACCTGATGAATAACAACAGAAATTAAAGATAAAAATTATAGCCCTCTCTCCCTAACTTCTACATTTTCATTTAGGTTCTTCCTTTGAGTACTTTGCTTTGGTCAGCAGTAGCCACCACTATTAACATGTTTTGTCATCAACAGATTGTGATCACTCTTAGCCACTTAGGAGCTAGAGATGATTTCAAGGCAGTGACCTAGAGATGAGAGGTACTTTATCTCATTAGAAGATAATCAACATTATCTGGGCCCCTAAGGAATTACCATTTCATAATTAGGCCACTAACCTAATGGAAAATAAGCCCCTTGGAGGAAGTAACTTTGAACAATAGGCAAAAGGTAATACAGCAGGAGATGATAGACTGTGCAACTGCAATTACTTTAAAATGGAATCTCAGGGCTTCTCCTGGCAAATGAACAATAAAGGGTGGATTTTTTTTTTTTTTTAATTCATTATATTCATTGCTTCTCCATCACAGTCACAACCTAAGTGTCCAGCAGAACAGGAAAAGCAATGGCTTGTAAGGAACTGAATCCAAATCTATTATTGTTTTCATCCCTTCTGCACAAAATGTAAAGTAGGAGAGGGAGGGGAGGATGGAAATGGAAAAATTGTGTGGAAACTACTGTCTGTCCCTTCCTTGCCCTTTGGGGCTTTGTCACATTAGGCCTTTGCAATCAGATTAGAAGTTTCCTTTGTAAGGCTCCTCTCATTTCAGGTTAGTATTCATATGCAGCAATGTTATTGCAAAGTGACTTTCCTAGCACGTTGGTAAGATGCATGCTAATAGGGAGTGATGGAGAAGAGCTAACGTGATAGGGATGTCAGACAGTGTTAGCAGAGCAACACTGCTCTGCCCTTCCCAACTTGTGGTTCACCAAGGTCCGGAACGTATTTCTTTGTTCACTTCACATGAAGAGCCTTTGTGGGAGCTGGGAAGGGCAGCTCCATGCCAGCTGTGACCACTGTAATTGGACCAGAGCGACTGTTCTCCTACTCCCTTGGGAGGCTGATCTCAAAGTTGGCTCTGCTGCATTCAGACCCATGCACAACTGGACATCACAACATTAGCAGTATCAAAAGTTCTCCCAGATGGCTGTAGACTAAAGACACTCTTGGATGAAGAGCAAAGGCATAAGACAAATTCATTCGGTTTTCTTTCTCTATGCCATTTGCAACTTCACATAATGGATTTCTCTCCTTTTCTCCCATCTCTACCTTTTATCTCATCCCTTGCACAACCCCTGTCAGAGGAGTACGTCTGAGATTGTGACTCTGACTGTGAGCACAAGCAACTAATTAATCATTCAGCAGTAATTTTTTCCCCAGCATAATACCAGTTACTATAATTATTGTTACAGCTGCATCTACAGAATCTAACAAAGACTGAAACCCTGGGGCTGTGCACACCTGTGTTGGGAAGAATCTCATTTAACTGTAGCTGTTCAAAAGAAGGTCTTCTGAACTAGTCCCCCTGGTTCTTCCTATCATCAGCATAGGCAGAAACAATTGTATCCAAAGAGGCCTTCAACCCATTTAAATAAGGATCCTGTTCTAGAGAAAATTATGCTTCGACATTGCCCCTAGGAGGGTGCCCTACTTTTGACAGATAAAGCGTGTTACGCCTCATCTTCATTTCTTGCTGTGGCTTCATAGTTCTTTGCAAACACCACTGACTTACAATTTTCAAGCCTTTCCACTCTGAACTGTGTCTGCCCAAGGATTAACACATATTTTAGCATTTTTCTTTTTAAATACATACTCCCCCCCTTTTATAAGTAGTTATCATTTGCAGGGTCCAAAGTATTAGAGTAACACTTACCTAAGTGTTCATAAAAACATGTTGATTGCTTTGGAGTATGACACAAGTATGCCCAGAACAAAGCACAACATGGTCATTTCTGTCTTCTGTGCTATGGGAGTCTGCTTATGTTTATTTTTGTGTGCGTCTCTTGGTATCATCTGCTCAAGGCTGTGCATAGGTCATGCAGCTTTTCCCTGCAAATTTACAATGAGGTGTGGAGTAGCAGCAAATATCTATTTGTAACTCCTACTTGCAGCTTCTCCAAGGTTGCCAAAGCAGGACTGATTCCAGTGCACTGTCCTGGTGTGTAGCCCTCCTTGACAGCCCGTGCTGGGCCACCCAAAACATCCCCTCAGACAAGCTAGCATTGTGGGAAAACAAGGTTTGGAGAGGGCTTTAGGTCAGTGTGGTGACAGATATGTTGCAAACGCATGCCTGAGAGGTGTTTTCCCTGGTAAACGGCTCCCAGACCACTGTGTACAGGCACTGTTGTACGCTCAGTGACGGCAGATCAGAGCTCTTGTTTCTGCTGTCCAGGTGGCACTGGTAACGGCCAGTTCAATGAGAGAGAACTTTTCTTGTTCCCCTCCAAAATCTTGGAGGGCAGTCAATCTCTGAAGAGTTTTATGTCTTCTTTCCTTCTACTCAGGTAAGACCAAATAGACCAATATAAATTAAAAAGAAAAAGCCTTTTGATTTTTCATATTGATTTTTTGTGTATTTAAGCTTTCCGAATAAAAGATATTTGACACAAATAATGAACTTTTTAAAAAGTGTTACAATAGTAACACTCTTAAGACAAGTTGATTTTTTTTCCTAGAACACTACAAAACCAGGCAATCCATTGAAATTGACTCCTTCCCCCCCACCACTCCACCCCACCCCCACCCCCCAAAAAAAATCCAAAAAACCTCCAAAACAAAACAAAACCCCAGCATTTTATAGTGGAAAAAAGTTTCACTGGAAATTTTACAACCAACTTCATTATTTTTTAGTTAGGTCATGTCTTCTCTGCATGATGTGAAATCCACAAAAGAGGAAACATTCTCCCTCCCTTGTATAAAATTATGTTCTGCTTCTTTTTCCATATGTGTAATGCAAAATATACCAATCAAAACCATTGATAACTTTTGGCCTCTTAATTTTTCATTTTAGGAAGACAGCATAAAAATAATCCAGGATTTGATGTCCATATTTGAAAAGCCTTGTTTGTGTTTTCTATAGAACATCCACTATTTGAATGACTAGGCCTGTACACACTGAATTCTGCTCTTATCCTTATCTGCTGCCTCCTGGCAGGGCAGTTGAAGTCTAACCCTGATGCTGTAACACATGCACTCATTGCAGAAGCTTAGCCCTTGTTTACCAAAATGACAGCCTGTCTGGATGACCCGGGAGTATCTTAATTCATACCCAAAGAATGTGACTTTAACAGAGGGAAGCTCTTGCTCCTTTGGGCTACTGGCACTTCTTAGTCTTCCCATCTGTAAGGGAAGCTGAGCTCTATCTTCTGTGCTGGAGGGGTTTAACTGCTTTGACCTTGCTCCCTATTCTTTTTTAGGCTGGAGTTTTAGCAGGAAGAACTTTACGATGTCACAGATCCATTGTGCCAAGGCTCCCAGAAAATGATTTGGTGCAGCCGCCGCAAGTGATGCTTCCGATTGCAAATATTGCTCCTGTGCCGTATGGATCCAGTCACCCTTGCTCAGCCCTTCTGAGCACTTTCTCAACTGCAGGCAGAATCATAGGAGTGACTACGGTAGGAGTCGAGGAAAGTCTTTGCTCTCCAAACTTACATGAATTATCTCAACAGCTTTTTGAGGCATTCTTCCTTGCCTCCTTCCCTCCTTCATTGCTTCATGTTTTTAAGCCAAAGGCTTTTCTTTCATAGTGATTTATTCTGCACCTTTAGCAAGCTGTTAATGAGAGAGTGAGACCTGGAGTGATAGCTCAGGCACTTCAGAGACAGGAGAGGGAGGAAGGAGCAAGGGAAGGAAGGAGGGAAGATGGAGCAATGGCTGAGCAATGGCTCTGTTTCTTTGTTATCATTCTTGCTGGTTTTGTTTTTCTCCCTGGTTCTGTGTGTTGGTAAAAATGAAGTTGGCAAGCTCCATTGAGAAGGAGGCGGCAAAGGCCATTTCCTAGGTCTGCCAAGTAGGCTCCCACGTCTAGACGGTGCATACAATGGTTGGAAAAAGGCCAGAAACAGAGTTAAGTTTACAAAATAACAGCATTTCTCTGTATTGATTTTCTCAGGGTGTTTCCAGAACTCAGGGATAAGTAGGCAGTTACACTTTACAATTTTATTTTTCTGCTAGTAAAAGCCCTCAGAGGGAAGCACTTAATAAAGACACTTCTGGTCGGGGGGGCATTGTCTAAAGATGTCTCTCCAGAAGGGAGAGGATGAATATTATTAGATATTACACTAACTGTAAATATTACTGGCTGTACATGAAGGTTAGGGTGGCAATTTTTATTGTGCTCGAGTGTGTATCTAGTCTTTTAAAGAAAAAGGCAATCTTGTTCCTAGCCCAGTGGTGAAGTTATGAGTGAATGGCTTAGGCAGTGAGATAAGTAGTTTGGCACCAGCCATGTCTCTTTTCCCCTGTGTGCGTCAATGAATTTTTCAGAATATGTGTGGTCAGTGGAATGTGCCTAAATCTCCCCTGGGAAGGCAAAAGTTTAGCTTCAGTGCTCTGAATTTACAGGTAACCTTAGTTGTAGGATTTCTGTAATGTTAAGTGAACTTAAATACACGTAGAAATAAAAAAATGCATACTCAAAAAAGGTGTTTTTTTGTACTCTGTCTTCCAAAACATACAGGGGATTAAGTCTTGTCCTGCCGTGCTGTGTTTCAAATAGGATTGGCAACTCCACCCATTTGGAAGTTAACTCTTGTATTTTCAGAAACCTCTTTCACCTGTTGAAACTGTCACCATTGGCATCTTGATCCCTCCTTGAAGCCGTATTTTGGCAATGATAGGATGTTATAGCATGTGTGTGAGAGAATTACGTGGACTGTAGTGGTATACTGACAATCTGAGTTATGCATATGGCCTGTGATGTGACGGTTAGCATAGCGCGGTCTGAAAACGGTAGTCTGTTCTTTGAAGGGAAGAGATGAATTGGGAAGAAGTAGACTGTAGCTTGGCAAAACAGACTTCAGGTACCTATTTGTGTTACTATTGTAAGCTTGAGAAGTGTCTTTTGATCATCGGGATCTATCTGTAACAGAGATGTGACAGTGTTTTCCAACCTTACAGCCTATCAGTAGAGTACATGCTTTGCAGAATGCAAGGGACATAAATACAGGGAAAGGAATGAAATATATTCACACACATACATTTATCTGTTTCTTTTGAGAAAAAGGCAGGTGAAAAAGTTACTCTCCTGGCTTTTATTGGGAAGCTTGTGGGCAGCAAGGTGGTGCAATGGCTGAAGGTGAGCTTGGACTGAAGAAAAAAAAGAGCAAACTGCAGCAGTGGAAAGTCTTAAAGAAGATGGAGATAGGTGTCAAGTCCTGAAAATGTGGGAACAGTGGAAATTCTTAAATATTAACAAAGGAGAAATTTAGAAAGAAGAAGTCTATATAGAGCAATCTATTAAAATTACTTCTTTCCATTCTGGAGTGACTAGGCTGAAGTATCCTGATCCTGGCAGAGCTGATTCACCCACTATGCCCAAGAGACCCACTTGTCAATCACTTGTCAAACTGCTAGACTGACTGTGCACCAGAAGCCAGATTTACCTGGTCAGGGATGGTCCCCAGTCACTACCACTGGCTTCCTCTGCTGCATCTGAGTCCTGTGTACTCCTGAAGTGGGGGAGACATGATATCCTGAGACCCTGAGGAGATGAAAATCTGCAATTTATGTTCTTTATTCCTAGATGATTTCTAAGTATGCCATGCAGTTAGGTTTGTATTCATAAGGCAAAGGGAGTTCAAAATACATTTGGTTGTTAGTGGTGTCATCTACTCCCAAAATTAACTAAAAGTTTCTTTTGCTTTGATATAACAGGATGGCTACAAGAGTCTTGCCTGTTCCCTTTTAGCACTTGGATGATAGATACATACGTAGGAATGTCTTAGTAGAGGCCTTTGTCAGATTGCTGAAGGGACCTTGTGGTTAAAAGTGAAACCTTCTGAAGGAAGCAAAGTCACTGGAGGAGATGAACTGAGGGAGGAACAGGGACTTGGACAAGACACGTCTGAGTAAAGTGGTACAACAGACCTCTCTTGAACTTCACACTTGACAAGATGACTGGGGAAAAGAAAGTTCGAATTTTTCTCTTAATTACTTACTGAATTACTTCTCAATTAATTACTTAATTTCTTAATTTATCACAGCCCCACACTTAAAAGGGAATAGTAAGGAAAATATTTTTCCCCACTTATTATCCCAGCTTCATATTTTACAGGGTAGATCACTCAGTAAAAACAAAAAATAAACAGAGATACCACATACAAAAACATTTTTATTATTGTTATAGTTCTCTGTTTAATGTAATGCTTTAACTAGGAATACAACTTAGCGGAAGTACATACACATATATTGCATGTAATTTTAGTTGTATCTTCAAGATAGTTCAAACCCTCATCATCTCAGTCCTTCAAGAGTTTTTCTGGTGAAGCACCTTCTTCCTTTGTCCTGCATAACATATTTGAATGTTGCAGAATAATACAGAAATTTTTCTTCCAAATGGAGCAGAACGTTACATCTAAATTCCCAGTTAATATGACTTTATCAAAGTTTGCTTTCACTGTATGAATGTTGTGTATAATATGTTTATATTTATACAGCATATATAAATATATATCTATAATGTGTATATAATCAAGTGGGTCAGCTTCACACAGCTAACCATAAACTTGTGCTTATCTTATTTATATGAGATCAAACGTACGGCATCAAGAATTTGACCTGTATGCGACTTGTAAGACCCTCAGTTCCCGGTCTTACAGTATGATTTTGGATATCACATACATGTAATGCATTCCCTTCTTCCTTGCAGTAGTATTTTCTTTTGAAGAAAAGATTGCAGTTGTATTTTTATATAAACGAATAACAGGTTTTTCTATACCCTTAAGTTAAAAAATGTCTCAAGAAGAGATAAATTTCTTCCTTGCACATAGAGTTTGAAGAGTAATTGGACATTCATTGTAGATATATTTACATTAATAATGTACTTATCTGGATAGTATTACACATAATGTATTATTTTTTTACACAGTCAAGATACGGTGTTGGTCATGTTAAAACACACTATCTAAAGGTATTTACAAACTGCAAGCCTCTAACTTACCAACCACCACTGCAAAGTGGCACAAGAGTTAAGTGGTATGATAGAAGTAGGTCTGTTTATTGGCAACTGTGGCACTCTCACCAGTGTTTTTATTATTGTTACTATCACTACTACCATAATGTGCTTCATAGAAGGGCTGTCTTCGGGGTAGAGGTGTAGGTAGAGACAGAGCCTCCATCGGGGGCAGAAATCCCTCCCCGCCCCCCC
>NW_010272725.1:133833-148012 GCF_000690775.1 Eurypyga helias
CGCCCCAGGTTCCCACAGCCTGCATGAGCTGGAAGGAACAGGGAAGCAAGCCAACCATGACCTGTCCATCCCTTTGCAATTTAGGGCATGCTAAGCTTGTCCCCCTGTGCTTTCTTCAGTGCTGTCAGGAGAGACAGTCCAAACGGTAAACACTTAGCAAAATCCTCCCTTCCAAAGGCCACTGTAACACGAATGATCATACTGACCCAAGTACCACCCACAGCCGCTTCTCCCAGACAGTCAGAGCACTTTAGGGCATCACAAAGAGAATGGTTTCTGTGTGCTTCTTGGCAAATGCAGGGAAAAAAAACCCAAACCAAAAACCCCTCACTATAAAAGCATGTAAAATAGTAGCTACCTAATGGCACTTTTCAGGTTATGCAGAACTTTGGAAGGTGAAAAGTCACCAGAATTTGTTTCCCTTTATTCAGTTAATACCAGAATAAAATGTGTATTAAAAATCAACCCTGTATCCTGAAATACGAAGCCTGGGAGGACTGATACACTTGTGTAACCCACTAGTTCCACGATGTAGGAAAAGAGGCCATAGTGAAGGAAGAGAAGTAAAAATATAGGAGAAATAATTACATTTGTTGTGGTAAATGATTCATGTCCAAGTCAGCCTTGCTATAATTACATTCTTAGGCTTTATTTCTCAGTGCATACTCTGCTAGTAAGCATGGGAATAAAAAGGGATTTAGGGGAAGGGGTAGCTGCTTTGCCATTATATAGGGCATAAAATTAAGCCATGCATGTTGCTGCATGATACTTCGCTACAATAGCACTCACTCTTTGCTATTATCCACTGTTGTTTCTAATATGGAGATGACAAAACTGAGAAAGAGGAGAATATCTTGGCTTTGTTTCATGTGAGGTGTTTTTTTTACTTCCAATTTAAAACCCATGCAGAACCCATTCACAGAACTTATCATTCCACATGGTAGTTTGGACAACAGTGAAAGGAATTTCAATTCTAGGAAAGGCAGTATTTTTGGTGGGATTAAAGAGGTTAAATACCAGCATTCACAGTGCCTGGAATGCAGGAGAAACTGCACACCTGTAGCTAAAACACAAGGTGACAGCGTCAGATACTTTCTTTAAGTGAGGAAGGAGGAAAGCTTTTTGTCAAGACTGTGACAAAAGAGGAAAGACAGGCAGAGAAATGAGAAAAGAAGCCACAGCAAATTAAGGACCATCTATCAGGTTCTTCGAGGTAAAGTTTTTCTATACATTAAGAAAAAAAGGTTTCTTTGAAGCTAGAGCTTTTCATGATACACAGAAACAATAAAAGCAATACTCTATTGAAATCACATCCCTAGCAAGTGTCTCTAGACATGTTATATACAACATCTTAGACCCAGGGGTGAAAAAAAGCTTGCCAAAAAAGTTTGCCTGTTCTCAGCTTCTCAATTTCTACTGCTTGCACTGTGGTCAGCTGAGAGTTACAAGCCATCTAGGAGGAGATCTTGAAAAATAACAAAGGCTATTTGAAGTCAAACCCACTACACATCAGTAAATACCCCCAAACCCACAGGACCAGAGTTTATTTTCTTGAAGTTTCTTTCCTAAGAGTTTGGCTTCCCATGAGAAGCAATATGGTTTGTCAAAAAGTAAAGATCTATAGGCATTATTGTAAGGGGAGAGAGAGAAAACAAATAGCAGCAGAACTTTTTCTGTCCCCCCCAGCTGCAGCACGGCAGCTTTGCAGTGTAAGGTGGCTGTGAAGATGCTTTACCTCTTTGGTCTTGCAAGGCTGGTATGAGGAACAGTTTTGGGTAATGGAAGTAGCAAGGAGAGGTGCTGCCAGTCGAGGTGAAAAATTCAAAGTGTGCCACACCAGCATCACAGGAGAAACCAGGATTCGTATCCGCAGGCATCACTGGAGCGGCCGTCACATCCATAGGAATGACGATGAAAATTAATCAAAAATGGGGAAGGGGCCAGTGAGTTTACTAGCAAGCCCCACTGCAGAGCAGACACACAGACATGTTCAAATCCGTTAGGAGATGAAACAAACAAAAAAATGACCAACCCCTTCTGTCCAGGCTGGAATGGTCAGAACCAGCTGGGACACCACGATTTCCTCACTGATGCGTGGGCTGTTCTTGCCACAGCCACAGTCGCTAAAGATGCCTCCTCGTGTCAATACGTTTTCCTCCACCAGAAAAATATAAAACAGAGGGCTGAAAGATTTAGCACTTGCTTTTGTCCCCTTCATGCTTTGTCGATGCCAAACAACAGATCCCTGGGGTCCATTTGAACGTTCACATCCCGTGAGCATTTGTGAGGCAAAAAAGAAAGAAAGAAAAATAGAAAAAGCAATCTGACCTCTATAGATGTGTCTGTTGGCTTTGGACTATATTTCATCAGGCAGTGTTCAAACACTTTGCTATGTACAAACAGATCCTCATGATTCCTCATAAATAAAATGGAAATCCCAAACAGAAGGCTGACAGATATTTTTCTTAGGTTTTGTCCTCACTGGAAAACAGATTTCTCAACATTACTTCAGCTTATTTCTTCTTTTATTCTTTCTTTCTTTTTTCCTTTTTTTGTCTTTAATACTCAGAAAAGGTGCCAGTTGTATTGACCTATCTTCAGACTGTTGTCCTCTCCCTGGAGAGTGAAGGTAGGTGATGGTAGATAGTCAGCCTGTGACAGCACAAGTCATTCCCCACAGACTGCCAAAGTGACAGATCCTGCTGCAGCAGGGCTACTATCAAAGGCTGGTTGGGCCTTTTCAGTTTTAGCCTGTTTCTGGAAATAATTAAAAGAAAGTAAAAGAGGGCAGAAGTGCTAGCTGCAGCTTTTATTTGCTGGGTTTTTTTTGTTTCATGAGTCACCTTCACAGTTTGCCCAGTTTCTATGTGACAAAGTAGTGGCCAGCCGCAGCACGAGGTGTGGACATGCCGCTGGGATCCTCTGGCCAAGCCCAAGGTGAAGACGTGGCAGCACCAGCAACGGGGCCACCCGGGGCCTTGGGGACGACGGGATGCATGTGACAGCCGGGGAGGCCGGAGGAGGTACCCAGGGAACGCTGCTCTTCAAGACCAGCATCTGCATCTTGCAGAACTATCACTCAGAAGGGAAGTGAAACCTGGTGAGCATGGTTTGGGACACAAAGGAAAGACATGAAAGCTCAAAATATGTTCAGAAGAAGAAATTATTATGCAGCTCTGAAAGATGATCCTATTTTTTGTCTTACTGAGCCATGACCAGCTGAAGACCTGAGAGATACCCAATATCACAGGGCAAGGCTCCTCTCTGCCCCTGGGAGAGGGAATACAGCATCACGGGTAAGTGTTGGCTCTGCACCTCCCACCAGCTGCAGGTGAGTGCAACAGGAACACAATCCCGTGCAATATCTTGAATGGTAGATGATGATTTTCCATGTATACAAACCATGTTGGGGTGTGTGTTTGCAGGCCTGTGTGTACATGAGTAGGTGCATTATGTCCTGGCTTTTTACATTGATTAATTGGCTGTGAATGTACCATGGAAATATTTTTTCATTGAACTGGTACAAGGTGGAAACACACAGGATTTTGTCCCCTGCAGGCATTTTAAATCTATTGTAACACAAACCAAAACATCTTGTCCTTTAGGATCAAAAGCGGGATGATGCTAGGGAAAAGTGTTAGAAAGCTTCACGGTGAAGGTTTTTCTTTTTTTTAAGTTTGCTTGTTTCATGAATGCTGGCCTCAAAATATTTTTTTTTTCTGCATAGAATTTGGAGTGTCACAACACCACGTGGTGAAAAAGTATAACAGTAGTATGTATCTTGCACTGCTAACCTGTAGAATTGTCCTTAGCTGTTAAAGAAATTCATAATTTATGAACAAATGGCAGCTTCAAAGGTCACAGGATTTGTACACCTGTTGGAAAACTGGAGTTAAAAGATTAAATAAAAATATACAAACCATTATTTCCCAATTTGAATATCTGTAGTACTGATATCCACAGCACTTGCTGAAAGAAAGAAGCAGATGTGTTTCTTTTATGAAACTTTTCTGAAGAAGTAAGATTTAGAAAATGAACAGATTTCATTTAATCTTTGATTTTTATCTGGATTTTTTAACACTGTAAGAGAATAAGTGGTCTAGAAATTATCATGTAAGTCTTTCCTTTGACCTGTCAAGATAAGCCTAGTGAATATAGTTTTGAAAGACAAGCAGCACTCACTTTTGCAAGCCTTGTCATTGGGTTATTCTTCCTTACAAGCAGGAAGATGAAAATAGTGATAGTAAATATGACTCAAGGCATGCGAGGGTTGCAAAATTAGATCCCTGGCTTCATGGAGACACTTAGATATATTAGGATGAAATCACTAGGGGTATAGAATCAATGAATGCATATTAAGACACATTAATCCTGAGTTTAATGTGGCCTTATTTTACGGCAGTTTAATCCTCTTCATTTTCACTTTCTGCTAGGAACTTGTAGTTTGAAACAAGAAAATTGTCATATTGCCAAAGTGCTTTGACACTGTGTTCCAATAAGCTTGTCAAATGTAAAACAAGTCTTCAAGATTAATTTCCCCGTAATCTCGAATGCTGCTATTTTGAAGTGCATTTTGGAAGACTCTGATATGTAGCATGAAATAACAGTGATTTGATGTACTATTTGGTAGGTGGCTTTCACTCCAGTCTCTCAGGACACTGTCTATGCAGCAAACTACTTTTCCAGCTAATAAAGTCTAGTTGTACCTTCACTAATGCCTGAAAGTTAGAGTAACTAAGAAGGAGGTAACTAGAATATGCATAACAGATGCTGTTTTCAGTAGTCTGATACACTTTGTCCTATCCACAGAGTGCTCAATTGTGTTACTATCAACATAAAATATTGAAATAGTAATTTTTTTGCCAAACAGAAAGAATCTGACTTCAAGCTGGTATGGAGCATCACAGCATATTTCAACTTTACCCCTGCCAGCCCCCTCTCCAGACTATTTCAGTATCTGGGTTTGTGTAATCACTGTTTCCCTCTCTGCCTTTTTATTAGTGTTACCCCTTGGCTTACAGTGCAACTATTGCTCCCAGCTGGTACCAAAGGCAATGTAGCCAGTATATTTTCCACAAAATAAACATCTTGTCCAGGATAGAACTAGGAAGGACCTTGGTTTGACACTAGGGATTTAAGCAGAGCTTGAACCATGTGGGCACATCATCTTATTCATTTCCTCAATAAATGAGTGTGAATCATTTTTTGACTGGTCAAGAGGATAGTCATCTAATATTAACTCTTCAGCCTGTGGAACTTCAACATACCTCTTCATCTGTACATCCAACTTTAAAAGGATGTAACCTCCATTTTCCTAGTAATAACTTTGTTTCTGTTCTCCAGCTAGGGCCCTTTTTTTGGCCACCATGGTGACTGAAAGGATGAGACCTTTGCTTTTGATATTCAATCTCATGCCCTGGACAAGTAAGGTACAAAAAGGCAGAAAAGGCTGATGGAGGGAAAAGACAAATCCATGGGTAGACATTATATGACAAACAAAGTGAACAAAATTGTCTCAAAAACTTTGGTTTACATAGATGCTGAAATAGTCTTGGCAATCTGGAAAAGATCGCCTTTTTTCACTTTTCTCCTGGCATTATGACAGAAACATGGAACAAAAGGCCCTAGGAGGGGGCAAGCAGCAGACTTTGAACGATACACAGGTTAGGCAATGGTTATGTGTTGAGCATAAGTACACTTTTACGCTTTCCAGACCGATGCAGTTTTGGAAATGGTAGTGTCATAACCAACATAAAATAACTTCCATCATAATTTACCAAACATTAAGGTTCTTACATAAGTGACAGAAAAAGCTTTAGACAACTTTGACTATAGAAACATTCTACCATGATTCACTTGGATTATGTAAGGATCTTCCAAACTCCTATGCCTCTTCCACATAGTTATTGTTGGTTTTTTTTTTTTTTTTAGATGAAGACATATTAAACAGACACAGAAGAAAAAAAAAGGAAGAACAAGTGTTTTACACATAATGACAAAAAATTGTAGACTCTAAAGCCCTTCTGCTGAATACTTTCAGAAAACAAGGAACTGTACCTCCAGTCCAGATATTTGAATAATTCCTCAAACACCCCATGTTCTCAAGATTTATTTTCAATAATTAAAAATAATATTTTTAAGTGTAGGTCTCAGGGATGGAGCTGATGCCTCATGTCAGTATTTCCACTAACATCCTGGATTGCACATTCCATAGAAGAGCATAAAGTGCTATGGCATTGTTGTTGTTTTTTAATTTAATTTTGAACTTCACCCTTTCCATTATTATTTTTACTATTATTATTTTTACCTTGTAGCTCCTATATTCTTGTAGTGACACATAAGAAGGTGCTTAAAGGTCTTCTTGAAAGTAGCATTGCAGAGTGCATAACAAGCAGGGTTGATAGTGCTGTTGATATAACACAGCCAATAACCTATGGTCCATACAGTGTTGGGGATGCAGGATGCACAGAAGCTGTTGATGAGCACCATCACGTTGTATGGGGTCCAGGTGATGATGAAGGCCAGAAGAATGGCCAAAATAGTCCTTGTCACTTTTTTCTCTCTAGATGGAGGTGGTTTCTTTTTGGCTGGCTGCTTTGTCATCTTGACAATTTTCCGGGCTACACTATTCTGTTTCTCCTCCCCATTGGTGCCTACAATCTCCACAGTAGTGTTGGTGGGGGCACAGCAGTCACCCTTTTGGGACTTGGTGACTATCCTGATGCATGTCAGCTTGGAGTTCTCCACTTTGAGATTGTCTTGGGAGGCAGAAACCTGGCTGGCATCCTTGGCAGCTTCATCCTCTTTCATGTTGGAAGCAACCACGCTTACAGACGTGGAGTCGTTGGAGCTCTCCTTCTCCTCACCTTGAACACAGTTCTCCGTCACAGTCTCTCCAGTGGCTTTTCCATTCTGAATTTTGCTGTGTCCCAACCCATCCCCACTGGTTGGCATGTTGTTATTGTTTGGTTTCACTATTTTGCCTTGGACAAGGCTGGGGGAAACTGTATCTTGGTTTTGGGCAGCTTCCTTTTTCCCTTTCTTTATCCGACTCTTACTGGCTCGAGAAATTTGCCAGTAAAGGACAGTCATGATGATAACAGGCAAATAGAAGGCTGCAATGGCTGTGCCAAAAGTGACGGCAGCATTGGAAAAAAACTGGATGTAACAATCCCCATCTGGGACAGTCCTTCCTCCCACAATGAACTGCCAGAAGAGAATTGCAGGGGCCCACAGGATGAAGGACAGCACCCACGCAGCTGCGATCATCATGCCTGCCATCTTAGTGGTCCGCTTCACAGGATATGTCAGAGGCTTGGTGACACAGAAGTATCTGTCAAAGCTGATAATGAGGAGATTCATTACAGAGGCATTGCTGACCACATAGTCAAGAGCCAGCCAGAGATCACACACCACAGGCCCTAAGGGCCAGTAACCTATCACAGTGTAGAGGGTATATAGGTTCATAGAAAAGATGCCGATGATCAAGTCAGCGCAGGCCAAGCTGAACAGGAAATAGTTGTTGACAGTCTGGAGGTGCCTGTTGACTTTGATTGACACCATGACCAGGATGTTCCCAATTATGGTGACTAGACTGAGAGACCCTGCTACCAGGACGATGAAGACCACCTCAACAGTTTTATAAGGACTCTCCAGAGCCATCACATTTTCAGTGGAAGAGTTTATGTACGTTGAGTTATTCATGTCTGCTCTGCTAACAAGATACCCAATTATCACTTAAGCCTGCAGAGGAAAGAAAACAAAACAGATACAGTCATGAAATTAGTCCCTCTGCCTTTAGGAAATGTATCCCAGAAAAACTACTTGGAAAGAGTTTAAAAGTAGATGTGTGCAGAAGGATCGGTCAGCTTTGGCTAATGGAAACAATTTGCAACATATAATATCCCCTTAGGAGTAACATACTAATAGGATACCTCTAAATATGTGACAAAGACACAACATTTGAATCCAGATATAGATTTTAAAGTTCTCAGATACATTTTTCTCTTTGTCCTGTTATAAAACTAATAAGGTCTTGAAAATTTTGGAACTGCATCTGCATACTGATTTCTTTCCTACCAACAGAATAGTTCAACTTGCTCATTTCAAACCCTATCAAAAATTTGGAAAAAAACCCCCAAAACCCAACAAAAACCCCAAAATCCATCAAAAAACAATCCTAAGGATCTGCCATTCTTACAACCTGAGATGACCAGGAGCCAGATCACATGAAGGTGGCTTATGCTGTCATCTTTCCTTCATGTTCTACCTGGGTGTGCTTCTGTAATGGGTTATGGAACAAGTTTGTGTCTTGTCTCCCTCTAATTATCTTACACTGCAGTTACCTTTTGTCAACACTTTCAAAGATTTTGGTACTGCATCAAACTAAAGTTACTAGTCTGCCAATAAAGAAAAAAAGGGTGTGTCTGTTGAAGTCAATAGGATTAGTAACTCACCTCCGTTGAGCATCTGGCTATCTAGTCATACCTGTACAATTTTTTTTTTTTTTTAATTTCAGTGAGATTAAAGTAAGGTTTTTTTTACATCCTCTTGACTGTACCTGGAAAAAGGGTTGGTCGTTGTTTGGTTTTATTTAACATGAAGAAGTTATCTCTTAATGCTTGCCTGCTTGTTGTTGTCTTTGGGTTTTTTTCTTTTTTTTGGTTTTGTTTTGGTTGGGTTTGTGGGGTGTTTTTGTGCCCTGTACAGCCTACTGGCAGTACTCAATAAATAGTAATTAAACTACTAGCAATACACATTTGATAGAAGACCAAGAAAACAGCACATGCTTTTGCCTTAAGGATATATACTATCCTTTTGTGCATCCCCTGGAAGTCAATAGAATGCACTGGAATTGTACAGCCAGTCTCTGAGCACTCATTATTTATGAGCTGTACACAAGGGATTATTGAGGCATGAAGGCCAGATGTGACAGAGGAGTTAGGCTGTTTCTAATTGGAATATTCTCCCTTTTTCCCCCCCATAAGGCATCACTCCTTTAAGACAGACGTGAGGGTGCTACCAAAGGAAGACAAAAAAAATCAGTTATGCCTGGCTCCATCATACATCAGGGATTAAAGAATCCTTCTCTGGCCCCTGTACTAACCTGGTGATGCACAGATACATGAAATCCATGTCACTTAAACAAAACTACGCATTTTCACTGTCATCTCATCACTGTATCTTTTCTTTCAGGTTAAAAAAGATGATGAAGCAAAATGTCAGAAGAACAGCAAAAACCCTTCTGACCTCCTAGATAAACAAGGGAGTCTGTCTCTGGAAAAGTCAAAATGCTGTACCACAGTAAAGGTTTTCTGTCTGTAGCAACTTTGTAATCTTGTAATTTATATTTAAGGAAATACAACATGTATTTGCCTTTGCTTTTAAAAACAGCTAAGATTTGTTTGCCAATTTAATGTTTTAGTGAACACATGGATAAATAGAAGAACATAACACTAGACAGACATTTTTTCCTACTGTCTATTCACAGGTACATCCCTAAAATCCTTGCAATCAGGTTCAAGAGAAGAGAACTGTGAGGAGGAATACTTTAATTATGTGCTTTGTATAGTGAGAATAGGCTGAGAGGAATATAACAGAATTTATACTCTGTGTAAAAAATGTCCAGGAGAATAGCCCAGGTATCTTTAATATACAGGACTGTCATTTCAGCAATTCACTGTGCTTTTCACCCAAAGCCTCACAGCCAAGCAGCTGGCTAACCAGTTATATGTGCAAGATACCAGTTTTTTGCACGAGCTAGGAACTTCTCCCAAGCAAAGTTGTTTATGAACAGAATGCATTTTTGATGAAAAGACAAAATAATTCACAGAGATGTATTGATTTTAAAAAAAACTCAGCTGAGTTTGTGATCCAGGGCTCGGCAGCTACCTCTGGTGACAGAGAGTGAGAGAGGAAGCAAGAGAGAAAGAGAGCGAGAGAGGACCAGAGCTGAAAGAAATGTGTTTTATGAGAAGAAACAGGTGTTTCTCTACAATTTCATTTTGACAAAATGTTTAGAGGTTTTGTTTTCATTCCACTGAAGAACTAAAATTCATTTTAAAACCTTAAAAATTGTTGTGAAACCAAATTACCATCTCCCAGCTAACTTTATTCCTAAGTCTTTTCAGCTGATTTTTTTTACTGCATTCCAGTAGAAATATTGGTAATTCAGTATAAATTCCCTTGATTTTATTATCACCGGTGCAAGGAGCTGGGTGAGAGAAAAAACCTAATTTCCTTTTTATTAACAGGATTTCGCTGTGTACTTTTGAATGGAAGCAAAGCGGAGGAGTCCCTTTCCCAATGATATCGCCTTGACCAAAACTTTCCTACCATGAGAGGGCTGGTGGTTCTGGACTGCAAATTGCATTGACAATTACAGCTTTCTTAAGTATGGAGAAACATACCTGTTATCACTTACTCCAGTAAAATCTTCCATTGTTTGCATCAATATGATTGTAAAATGAAACATGTTTTGCTGTGTGTGTTGAGGAGAAGGTATAGAGTTGGAAAAACATTTGATTTCAACAGATATATCATAGCTGTTAATAGTAGTACCATTATATACTATCAAGTGATGTAGTGCAGTTGACATGTTGGAGGGAAGGGATGCCATCCAGAGGGACCTGGAAAGGCTGGAGAGGTGGGCCCGTACCAACATCAAGAAGTTCAGTAAGGCCAAGTGCAAGGTCCTGCACCGGGGTCGGGGCAATCCCAAGCACAAGGACAGGCTGGGTGGAGAATGGAGGAAGAACATTCCTGAGGAGAAGGACTTGGGGGTACTGGTAGATGAAATTCTGGACATGAGCTGGCAGTGTGTGCTGGCAGCCCAGAAAGCCAACCGTATCCTGGGCTGTATCAGGAGAAGTGTGGCCAGCAGGTCGAGGGAGGGGATTCTCCCCCTCTATTCTGCTCTTGTGAGACCCCACCTGGAGTGCTGAGTCCGGCTCCAGGGCCCTCAGCATAAGAAGGGCATGGACCTGTTGGAGCAAGTCCAGAGGAGGGCCACGATGATTAGAGGGCTGGAGCGCCTCTGCTATGTCTGAGAGAGTTGGGCTTGTTCAGCCTGGAGAAGAGAAGGCTGTAGTGAGGTGCCTGTTTCTTATTGGGACCGCTTTCTCCCTCTGTACAGGACTGCCTGTGGATTACTCTTGTTTTGTTTTCATCATGCCATGGAGCCCATTTCTCCTGCTGGAGAGGCTGTTGTTATGGGAACAGATGTTATTCATCAGGCAGACGTACGGTGCAGAAGCGTTTTAAGGTAATATGACCTCCCATTATGAGAAGTACCAGATCTTATTCTTGAACAAACAGAGCTCTCCTCTGCAAGCCCATGGGTGTTTGTGTGAGTTGCACAATATGGCACTCACTCCCATGGGCTACCATAATTTATCCTTGTATACTAAGTGCATTCTTGCTAAACAGAGAATACCCAGAAAAGGAAAGAAATTTCTCTTGTGACCTGAAAACCAACCAAGTTCATTTTCTGAAATATATTTTAAATATATTTGACTTTATGGAATGCAAACACCATAATCACTGCATGGAAAATGTCCAAAGCCAAGAAATCCACATATAAAATAATTCATTGTTTGATGTTTGATACGTGGTTGGGAAACATTTCCAGTGTAGTCATTTCTCCCCTCTAAAGAATTACTTCATAGTGCTGAAAATTATTCCCTTCCCTTCTCTTGACTAGGCCAGGGTTTGTGGCAAAACAGGGGGATTTGTTGGGCTACATGGTACATCAACATTTTCCCTGGTGTGATGCCAGGTCTTTTTGCAGTGAGTAGTAGACAGGCAGAAACAGGGCACAGGTGGGTTGACGCAGACCCCCATTACCAAGGAGAAAGATAGTCCAGGCTGGCAGAGGCTGGGGTAAACCTTCACAGAGCATGCAGGCAGCCACGAGTCTGCCTTGCTTTCCTTCATTTACCTCCCTAGCAGTCACTGTGAACAGAATACAGAAGTCTGATGGGTGAATTCTATAAGATCATTCATTGTAAAAGGGAACCACGGTGATTGTGAGGAAGCAAAATGATGCCATTGACGGTATTCATCCTATTCTATAGCAGATCTTGAGAAGGAGGCTTGCAGAAACAGGAAGAAAAGGAGAAGGGACAAGGACTCCATGTCAGTCTTAGGGTCATGACCCTGAAATGAAGGTACTTGGGTATTACATCCTGCTGACTGTGCTTTCCATCTGCCCTGACAGGTTTCCACTCTTTTGATGCAGATGAATCTTGTAGCAATTTTTGTAATTTTAAATTTAGAATATAACTCCAATATCTGCCACAAAACAGACTATGGAAATGTTGTGTATATTGAAAAAAATGGCTGATATGCCATGCCTGTCACAGTTTGTTAGACAAATCCTTCCTCTATGTTGTGCATATTGCCAAGTTAAATATGGTAAGGATTTAATGGTTCCTTTGAATCCTCTGAAAGTGTATAAAGGTCAAGACTTGAAAGAGGAAACAAACAATCTGTACCTGAAAGTTAAATTTGTGATTTAAATGGCATTACCCAGAACCCATAGGTTTTGCTAGTTAGACCACTTTTCAGTATTCAACTCACAAACAAAAGTAAAATATACTCCTTTATCTTCTCCTCTTTGAACCAGTTCCTCTCCAGTCCAAACCGATGTAAAAGGGATGTGATTTTTGCTGTAGCAATAATGATTTTTTTTTCCTGAACTGATTTTGATCCTGAACTGCACTGGTTTAGATTCTAAACTCCTTCCTGGCACCATTTAAAGCCACAGTGGGAGGGGAGGCGGGGTGGGGGGTGGGAAAGAAACGAATCTCCAAGATCAAATATACTAGGCATATTAGTCAGAATCTTTTACAGAGTTAAGAGAGACTACAGATATAGTCTGGGCTTTTAGTAAAAAATACATTTCAGAAAATTCCCAAATATCAGAAAAGTAAAATCTTCACCACATGTGTTACCTTCTACAATTCATTTGAAACAAGAAACATCTTTGCAAAGTGTTAAAACGAATCTCCAAGATCAAATATACTAGGCATATTAGTCAGAATCTTTTACAGAGTTAAGAGAGACTACAGATATAGTCTGGGCTTTTAGTAAAAAATACATTTCAGAAAATTCCCAAATATCAGAAAAGTAAAATCTTCACCACATGTGTTACCTTCTACAATTCATTTGAAACAAGAAACATCTTTGCAAAGTGTTACTGCCTTGGTGTGGTCCATTCTTCTCATTTTGATGCACTTTCTCTTTTTCCTCAATCAACATATATCCTACAAAAAAGGGATGTTGTGGGCCTGTCTGGATGTACTTTTCCTCATCTCATCGTGAAGGACACCTAAGGGCAAAATAAACTATTTCTGCACATATATTGATACAAGTAGATCAGAGTCATACAACATTAACTAAAGCAGACAAACACTGTGCCACTAATAACAATTGAAATAAAGCAATAAAAATAATATTCCCCCAAAAGCAGTAGGAAACTGCAAATGAGTAGGTAGCAGTGGCATAAACATTCCTGCCTCAGTGCTATTGTTAGGGTCAGAGGATTTATATAGCTATTAAGTACATCTTGCTCCCTGCTATTCTAATAGTCTGAAACTGGTAAATACAGTGCCATGAGCCCAACTGGTTTGTATTCAAAATCATAGAATCAAAGAGTCATTTAGGTTGAAAAAGATCTTTAACATCATCAAGTCCGAACTATAACCTAGCACTGCCAAGTCCAACACTAAATCATGGCCCTAAGTATCACATCTACACATCTTTCAGATACTTGTAGGGATGGTGACTCAATCACTTCCCAGGGCAGCCCATTCCAATGCCTGACAACCCTTTCCGTGAAGAAATTTTTCCTAATATCCAATCTGAACCTCCCCTGGCACAACTTGAGGCCATTTTCTCTTGTCCTCTCACTTGTCATTGACACCAAACCCCACCTCTCTGCATCCTCTTTTCAGGGAGCTGCAGAGAGCGATCAGGTCTCCCCTGAGCCTCCTCTTCTCCAGGCTGAGCACCCCCAGCTCCCTCAGCCGCTCCTCACAGGAACTGTGCTCCAGACTCTTCCCCAGCTCCGTTGCCCTTCTCTGGACGTGCTCCAGGACCTCAGTGTCTGTCTTGCAGTGAGGGGTCCAAAACCAAACACAGGATCCCAGGTACAGCCTCATCAGTGCTGAGCACAGGG
>NW_010272725.1:148070-149954 GCF_000690775.1 Eurypyga helias
CACAAAAGGAAAAGTATAAGCAGTAGAGACAAACACATTACAATAATCTCTCTAGTTTCAAGGAATAACGCAAAAAAAATTAGCTTTTCTTCAAAGGTCTGGATAATTATGTATTTTCACTATATTAGTATTGTGGTTACTATTGTTATGCTGATAGTCACCCACTAGTACTGAGGCATTTAATCTATTATCTGTCTACAATAATAGTTTTGGATGCAGATATGTCTTTGTTTATCAGGACCTGTGTAATCAAGAGATAATTTGCATTTGGTCTTTGGGCAGCTGATAAAATTCCAAGTTAAATTAAATTTTACATCTTAATGCATTGGGCAAAGGTGAAAAATATGTTTAATAGTTATGGTTTTATCTAACTGATTTTGATCCACAAAGAGATTTTAACCTCGTGGACTAGAGGAGGTAACTTCACTCATGTGCCTCCTTATTCTTGCTAGGATTGTATGTAAAGAATCCTTGGTCACACACCAGTGAGCAAATAGCCAAGACTTCTGGTGAAGTTATGGCAAGGCTTTTCTCTGCACACTGGTGGAACCATATGTCATGGATGCCTGTATGGTAAAAGTGACCGAATACTATGATCCATATCATTCCTTCTGAGTCCTACCTGCAGTACTGTGCACCTCAGCCGGTCAGAGGTACTTATGAACTGAAGGGAATTTGCAGAACGGCAACTGAAAAAGCAGAGTGTTTCACCACTACGTTTCAGGCAAAGTAAATTATTCAGGACACTTTTGCTGTGGAAAGCTAGACTAGAATGGCAATTTCTTTTTCCTTTTTCAGGTAAGCTGTGAAGTGTGTGTCTTTTGTCTGGAAATCTAGTTACTAAGATCAAAAGAATTTTACAACCCAGAAATCAGAGAACAAAGTAGTATTTGGTCTCTGGAGGATGAAAGGCAAAACAGAGCTCTTCCTGAAGCATCCGACAGTTCTCTCTAGTGAGTTGGGTTAAATGGATGGCATCTCCATCTAGAGGCCCAAAAAGGTAGCTAACACATAAAGCAGTCATTTCCAGCAGTAGGATAGCTTCAATACGTGCTGAAAATTTAGGTGCAACTTAAGTGTCTCTTGGATGGAGGAGTCTGATATTTTATTACAAATTAAATTTCAATATAATTAAGGAGCAGGTATATAATTTGATGAAATTCTGAAACCATTACAGTTAGCTATTCTGGTATCAAACAGTCTGAATACTGAAGTATAAGTAGACTGGGGTAGCTACTGCATGGAAACATGTGCTCAGGCCTCAGTTTACCCTCTGCAACCAGTATTATTTAGTCAACACTTTAGGCATGATCCAAATCAAAGTTTTGTTTCAGAGCAGGTCATAGATCAGAAGCATGGCTGGTGCCATCAAGAGGGCCACATGCCACACGTTTCATCACTGAACCTATGCTGTTTTCCACTTGCAGAGGTTATAGGCTAGCTAGACAAGGGAGATCAAAGTGACAGATTTCAGTTTTCCCTCCTTGTGCTGCAGCACTCTTGCTGGAAGTTGACTGAAACTCCTCACATCAGTCAACCCCAACAAGACAAGTTTTATCTTACTATAACTGTCTTCTTCCAGCACTTTAGATAAAATACTCATATGAGAACTCAGCCTAAAATTATACCTATCCTCATCCCTGATAAAGGTTCCCCCAGTAGAAGTATTCTTTAAGCTTCAGTTAAGACTGAAGATCATTAGATTTCAGGATATATTCTCTGAAGGAACAGTGCCATGATAGGTAAGTACTCCCTCTGCAGCCCAGCATGAATTGGAGGCACAGTACTTCATTATCTTCGTATCAGCTATCATGCCTGTACTATTAAATAGAAAAAACCTTATAAGAGCTATTCAAAGTCCCTGGGTGACAAGTGGCAAAGCTA
>NW_010272725.1:149972-204521 GCF_000690775.1 Eurypyga helias
AGAGGAGAGGGTTCAGAAGGCAGACTGAAACAAGCTTACAATTTGTTCTGAATACCTGGAGCTCATGCGTAACAGAAATGCATCTCTTATTTAAAGCATGTACAGATAGATCTGAAAAAAGAAATAAATCCCCCAAAACCATGTTCTTTGTTTCTTCCTGGTTTAAATGACTTTTTTTTTTTTTTTTTCCTGCAAAAGCCTAAAGGAATATTGGTGAGGAAATAACAGAATAGTACAGGGGTTCTCTCAAAGAACGGCTGATTAACCCCCTCAACCTGCCAGTGAGTCCAGCAAAGATGCTGTGATATTTCAGTGAATATCTGCAAATCCCTCCACATCATGGAGGCCCTTCTGGGACCCTGAATAAACCCATGGAGACTCTCACTGTTCCTCAGAGATTTTGTAGCCTTCAGTAGTGCCTCTGACATGAATATTAACACACAGAGGGCCCAAAGGGGCTTTTACTGAAGTTAAAGAATTTTTTGCTTTTTCCCTTGGTTGAAAATGGTGTTAGTACATTGCTTTTTTCAGTGATTTCCTTATTCACTCAGTTATGATTGAGCAGACCGACTTGTTATACCTCTAGATGATCTTTGAACCTGCTCTGGAAGGTACGCAGTTTCTTTACTCAGGGAATGCTTTTAAAATTCTTGGAAGTCCATCATGGTCACTCTTACACAAAGTTTTCAAGAGCTTGAAAATCTAGTCCATTCTGTTTCTGTGTCCATTAATTCTGGGGATTTTTATACATCTTCCGTCTTAATTAGAAGTCTACCTAAGGTGTAGATGAGAAGCAGAGAAAAAAGCTGACTCAGTTATAGAAGGAGTTGGCTTAAATTCTTTCAAGAATTTAAGCATATATTGAACTTAAGTTCAAACTTTTTTTGAGAGGGCAGCTAAATCTTTTTTTATGCTTGTATTTGTGCAAACCGCATTTAAAGTGGTGAAACTGAAAAAAAACTAATGAGCTCTTTAACTTACTAGAAAGGAATGGTACCTAAATTCCTAAATTAGAATCCCTATTTCCAAGCCCATTGTGCAGTGTTGAGAGAAGTCTGTTTGTGAAAGTTGGAAAAGTGTTAAAAATACTTAACAGAATGTTTGTATAATGTTTCAAAATCTCAAATGAAGTATTTACTACATATAATTATAAACATGTTGATCACAGCTATGAATGTTTACTGTGAGTCTGCATGATCATCTCCCATTTCGTGGAGAGAAAACCTTAAAGATTACATGTTCCTTGCCAAAGGAAGGAAATATTTATTTAGCAGTTTTTCTGCAGCATTTATGTTCACAGTTGTTACATTATTATAAGCTCTCTAAGTCTCTGACTGTGTTATGTTTCATTAAGTGACTGCTACCTACTTTAATTACATAGACTCTAGTTGCAGACTAATTGCATTTTTACTCCACTACAGGTTTAAGAAATCCGTGTCTAATTCTGGCTCTGATGCATGGCTCCAGATATTGGTCTCAACACGCTGCAGTTACACTTAACAAGGTAAAATACCTTGGCTTTGTGTATGAATGATTCACCATGGCATTAAGAGAAGCCACTATCCTAAGTTAAATGATAATGTAATGTTTAACAAGGTTAGCTTAGTACCAGGAAACTGGGTGACTTGTCCCTGACCATGTACCTTCTGTTAAAAATATATTCAGCATCACTGGGCAAGGAAGACTAAAACACATAAGCAAATACTCTCAAGCTCTCTGCTCATTTTGATTTTTAAAGAGACATTGCAAAGGTTGCTCACCAGCTTTGACCTCTCTTGCATGTTTGTAAAAAGAAAATAATGGGAACATTTAAAATGCAACATTTCAAAAGTGCTAAATGGGATTATCTGAAACCAAAACTCCTGAGGGTCGTTAACTAACACAGGACAGAGGAGAGCAGGTAATTATTGCATGCATAGGTCTGCGCTGCAAGACGTGAAAAGGCTACACAGAATACCGTCCCTAGGTGCAATGCTCCAGCTCAGCTTCCGCCTCGTGGCAGGCAGTTTACTATGATTACTAAAAACAAAACCTTATGCCTCTGTCACAGGAACTGCTTGGACACAAGTGTGTAGAGAACATATTTTTATCCCACATGGGATTTTGCAAACTGACCTTGTTGTTTTAGCAATGAAGTCTATGAAATACAGGGCTTTCACAGAGTGATGATGATGAACATACCTGATGTCATTGGCAGATTTCATTCTAATTCAATGATGAGTTAAAAAAAGAAAAAAAAAAAGATACTTTTGAGACAAATAGCTCAATTTTAAAATTTCTTCATAAGCAGATTACACCAACTGCACAGAGCAGCAGGACACCCCTCAAATGGGAAGGTAGAACCAGGATGGGAGAAATTATTTTCCATCACTGAAGCTTTTGGTTCTCTGCAGTGACCAAAGTCTGAGGCTGAACAAAGCCTCAGTAACGCCACGCTGATTTGCAGATGTCACGTACCCCAGTCATATATGCCTTCTGATACTCTTTGGGAAGTCTATGGCTCAAAGGCGCATTTCACAGCTCCTTGCTCTCAGTCACTCACACTATAAGCCTGTGACTTCAAAGGGATATCTGAAAGGAAATGTTTGGAGGAAAAAATAAAAAGAGAAAGATTGCTTGTCTCCCTTTTTTTTTTCCCTGCTCATGATATAACAGGCTTAAGATACTTTGGTATAACTGCTTCTCAGTGTGTTATTTTTTTTCCTTCTTACTTCACAAAGACCACCAAAAGAAATTGACAGTGAGGAGGAAAACAGCTGTGTGATCTCAATCCAGATGCTGTCATTTTAAGAGTGAGCTTGTCAAAGTGCAGGCCAGAGACCTCCCATCTCTAAGCAAGTTCCATGGGTTGAGCCAGAATGATGTCCAAAATAATGAGTGACTCTCGGACTTTTTCATATCAGGACTTTCAGTAGCAGCATATGCAAAAGAATATGCTGCTCCCTGCTACATATCCTGTCATAAAGTAAATGAGAAAAATCTCTGAGGGTTGGTGGTGCCCTACCAGGCTATAGGCAACATCACTAAAATTATGTTTTCTGTTGCAAATTGAGGTTCAGTTCTAAATTCAGTCCATTTCAAAGTTTTAAATGTGTTATCCATAACATCAGTGTCTTCCATGTAAATGAAGTCCTGAACAGTTTTATTATAAAATCTAAAGGGTATCTTTTTGGGGGATGTGGGTTATTAAACAGTATGTTAGGTAGAATTACTTTTTTTTTTTTTCATTTTTAACGAATTAATTTGTATATTTTGGTTTAGTCTGTGATTTGCATTGCAATCACATAGAATGTGTGATGCACTGAACGACCCTGAATGGTTAAAATGCAGACACTCTTGTTTGTAAAAAGACATAATGGAGGGATTTATAGTCAGGTTAATATTTAACCTTTTAATCTCCTTAATGTTATGGTTGGAAAATACCTTTTAAATTTAATTATCTGCCTCTTTACATTTACCACTTTGCAAATGAGTCTCTAAAAATATCAGTCATCTCTCTTTACAGAGATCTATAATCATTTTCTGTCCAGTCATGACACTGGTCATCCTAAGCAAATGACACTCAACTCACCATGCCACTGACAGCATCATTTATTCTCTTCTTAATTGTCCAAGGTTTGCATATCTCGGACATGTATTTCAAGGGATAGTGTGCTTTACCCTTTACTCCACCTATATTAAGATAATTTCAAATTTTAAGCGATTATGGGGTTGCAGCTAAATGAAGAGCCTTTCAATAACCCAGGTAGTAAAAATCTCAGTGACTAATTGGGCATAGGTGGCACTGTGCTGATAAAAGAATTATTCCAGATACAGGTCTAAATTAATAATATTTAAACAAATAGAAAATATTTCTCAATAAGTAACATAGTAATGGAGTCTACATAAAATATAAACTAAGTTAGTGAATTATCTATACTTTCATATAAATTTCTCATATGTTTGGAAGAGCAGAAAACAATTTTTGATTTTTTTTTCCATGGAGAATGTTGTGGGATCCACTGATTTTGAAAGTAGTTGCCATTCTATCAGATGCAACAGAAAGTTGAAAATAGCGTTGTGGTAACTATGTGATAAAGATGGGCCGTGTGGGAATAGACAGAAAGGAAATATTTATCAACAAAATATCCAATGGTATCCAAAACCCTGCCTCATAATATCAGCTAGAACCATCCAGACTGACCACTATCATCAGCTAGGTGGTCAATGGAGAAGGACAACACAAATAGGTCAAAAAATAATTGGATATTTTCCCACTTCTCATACTTCTGCATATATGGTTAAGAGGCTCCATGGAGGCTTGTGAACTCTCTGCTGAGACAGAAAGAGAATGCTGCTACATTTCCATAAACAATCTTGATTATGCTTTGTAATTGAACATAGTAACACAGTTCATAGTTATTTTCAACTATAGTTTTGGCAAAAAGATTAAGAGAAATGAATTCTTACACTTTTTTTCTGGGAGAATCTCTTCTTGCTGCCTTGTAGTCTTCACAGGAAAAGGGGGTTTGTTGCTTTACATCAATGGACGGGTTTAGTGCTCCAGATAGGGAGAAACTGATGTAATTTGCCTTGAACTAAACAGAGCCAATATACCTTAAACTCCCATGTAAATACACATGGACTTCAAACACAAATAGAAACGTGAGTTTCAGGCATTCTAACGAATTTGTCATGAACCTGCTGCACGTAGCATGCAATACCTTCTGATCTTTCAATACTGTGAAACAGGGTGAAGTTTGAGAACAAGTAAATAGTGATCCAGTTTAGTCTGATGCAAAGAGCTCACTGGTATTTGGCTGAGAATAAAGACAGTGTAATAAAAAGAAGAAAAGCTCATAAAATTTGTAGTTTCTCTTTTGCAACCTTGTGATGCACATTTGTGCTTCAGCGGTCGGATAGTGGTTCAGTCTACCTTTGTTTGATACAAGCAGTATGAAAATAAAGCTTATGTAGTAAATTTGAATGAGTGAGCCAAAAGTTTTGGTTTTGCAAGGCTCTATACAGGAAGTCAAAAGGATGACTGAGATTTTCTTTGTCTGGAAAGAAAGTTCATAAAGTTGTTTTCAGACTTGCTAGCAAACAAAGGTAGGAGTATTAATGATGGGGAATGCCAAGAAGTTTACTGCCTCACTTCATGTAAACAACTGATAGTTAGGATACTCATATATGACTTTCTTAAGCCTATGACTTGAAGACTGCTCATACTGGTTGGAGAAAGTCCAGAGGATGGCCACGAAGATGCTCAGAGGACTGGAGCACCTCTCTCAGGAAAGGCTGAGAGAATTGGGTTTGTTCAGCCTAGAAAAGAGAAGTCTCCAGGGAGACCTTGTTGCAGCCTTCCAGTACCTGAAGGGGCTACAAGGAAGCTGGGGGGGGACTTTTTACAAGGGTCTGTAGTGACAGGACAAGGGGTAATGGGTTTAAATTGAAAGTGGGGAGGTTTAGATTGGATATCAGGAAGAAATTCTTCCCAGAGAGGGTGGTGAGGCACTGGCACAGGTTGCCCAGAGAAGCTGTGGATGCCCCATCCCTGGAAGTGTTCAAGGCCAGGCTGGATGAGGCTTTGAGCAACCTGGTCTAGTGGAGAGTGTCCCTGCCCATGGCAGGGGGGTTGGAACTAGATGGTCTTTATGGTTCCTTTCAAACCAAATCATTCTATGATTCTATGAATGTGGCATTTCTTGTTCCTGGACATCCAAGACACACAGTTTTGGGCTTCCTCTCATCACACTGGAGCCCAGGAAAGGGACCATGGTAAGTCTCCTGGGAAAAAAGCTAAACAAAAGCTCTCTCCAGCCTCAAAGGAATATCTTGAATAAGAGTTTGCCACGCATAAGGTATGTTTGTCTCTGCCTCCCCAGGCAGGTTAAAACCAGTGCTGAGGTTTCAAAAATGTTTTGAGTTATTGTGAGGATTTTTCTAAATGTTTTCATCAGTTATGAGAGAATCAGCCCACATGATTTTACCTCGTCAGCCTGAGTGGTTAACACTGCTCTGACTCTGATGGGACTGTTTCCTTCAGAGCGAGAAACTGGTGACATTAGGCAGCTACTTGCTGGTGAAATCTCCTTATTTACAGGAGTCCTTTCTGTTTCCCTCACCAGGGCTGAGCACTAATAAAGTCTGTCCCTGGCAGACACCCTGCAGGGACCTCTGTGCCCCAGAAGCATCTCCCTGATTTCCACAAAAATCATGTTGAAGCAACATCCATCTCCCCCACCTCCAGCCCGGGAACAGCCACCTATCGCCAGCTCAGCCCTTGGGACTGCAGCTAGGGAAATGCCTCACATCGTGTATTTTCTGCTTGTACGCTCTGCAACTAGGAGATTTGGGGAAGGACCTCAGCTATCCAAATAGCCCTCTGTGCCCCACCCACTGAACTTAAAAGACTGTGTATTATCTCTCTTGGCATTAACATCGTTGATGTTGTCTTTAGGGACAATGGGCATCTGCTGGCTAATGGATTCCTTCGGGAACTGTTAGTTCTTGATTCCTTAATTTGAACTTAGTTTGGTATAACACAGTAAGCCACTGTACAGTTTCACTGAATTTGTGAGTGCATTTCAGGTGGGATCATTTCTGGAGCAGCTGGGCATTGCCCAGCACAGCAGGGTCCTTACCCTCTTTGAAGCCTTGTGCCGTAACCAAAGTGTCAATTAGGGAACGATTGCATTCATAACAGGCAAATCATAAAATCATAACAAAGTTGTATGGAGAGATCTTCTGGTCTCCAAGAGAACTGCAAATGTACTTGTCTCAACGTAAGTTTAATTACAGTTCTTCAAAGCATCTATTACTTGTCTATGGCAGATTAGACTGTTAATTGTACAGTTTCACTTAGATTATAACTAACATTGACCAGCAGTTACTCTCCAAGATTTCCCTCACTTCCTATTTTCACTGTGTCAAACAAACCGGCTGGACAGAGGAGGCAATTTTGAACAGGTACCTGTGAGGAACTATCAGTACAACCAGCACCGCTGGCTAAGCAGCACAGTCCAACTCCTGCTACTTTGAGAATATTCAGAAGATACCTATGTACCTTTTTCTCTCGCAGGACACACATAGGAATTCTGGGAACAAAAAACAAATGCGTCCCACTGTCAGATATGTCAGGCACCTGCTTTTTCACACAGTAGGAAGGTTCTCTTGTGCACTGTATATCTGATCCTACTCAGCTCAGCTGCCACCATCATAATTCAATATTGAGTGTTTCCTTCTAACGAAGGGATTTGAGTGTTTTCCTTCCTTCCTTCCTCTTACAAGATGGACCCTGATGCTTTAATCCTATTGTGTTGTCTTGGTTATCTCCTTTTGTACTCCTATTTTTATTCAAGGAGCTGATATATCACCAACAGTGACAGTAGCCAATCAAAAAATAAAATCAAGCGGTGTTAAGGGTTAATCACTATTCAAGCAATTATTTTTCCTGCTTCATTAAAAGGAATCTGTTTTGCAACAGATGATAGAAAATCAAAAACCCATAATGCCCACAAAGCATAATCTCTTTCTCCATGTGTATATGTATGGAATACCTATTTATATTCTATTGTAGTTTTGTTATTTCCTATCCTTTTTGTTGTTTACTGATGTATTTCTTGATACTGTTGATCTGCATAAAAAAATTCTTTTCATGGTGTACACAAGGGTTTTGGACAGAACTGTGAATATTAGACAAAGGACAGTAAATCCAATATAATCCAAATTATACAGGCTAATCAACAATAACCTGTGTTTCTGTCAGAAAGGGCATGCCCATTGAATGTGCAGTGTCTCCAACGTCTATACTGTTTGGTTTTGAGATTCACAGAATTAATCTGAGCTCCCTTTGTAACTAACAGAGCTATCTGTTCATAACAAAAATGTACAGATAATATTTGCTTGTGTTAGATTCACTTCAGCTCTGTAAACATGCTACTTTGGGTCAGGTTTATATTCTTAAGAACGAATTAAATATCAGGCTGCTCATGAAAATATGAACTACTTGGAGGGTATTACAGAACTATCGTGAAGTGAGTTGTGAATATCTACACATAAGCTTTGGCAGAGGAAGCCTGACTGGGAGAGCACTGAGAGCAGTGGTCTACTGTATAGGCTACATGACTCATCCCAACTGCAATTTCAGAGTCTGAAATCCCATGGTAAATTGCTCTGAAAAAAAATCAATAGGTCAAAAGCCCTGTGCATGCCAGTGGCAAAACTTCTGTTGTTTGGGCAAGTTCAGGACTTTTCTGAAAAAAAGAGAAAAACAGGATTAGTGTCTGGGGACTAGTCCCAGTTCATTGTTTGCTGGATCCAGAGTTATATTCTTCTGTTCCCTGCTGTAAGCTGTCCTGGTATCATGCTTCCTATTCATCACTTCAGAGAAAAGTCTGTCTCCAATACCCCTGTGTAACATTCAGGGTGTCCAACCCAGCATTTCCTTCTTCTAAAGGACAACACTTCTCTTTTCTCCCCTTAGCACAGGGTCATGCAAAACTACCTAAGGGCTGTGACTGTTGCTGGGCAGTTGGCACTCATAACTGATTGCAAAATAAATCTGCAACATATAACACTGGTCTGAGGGTTGGGCCTAATGGGCTTCAGAATATCCCACAGCTGTAGATGCAGTCTGCTTTGCAGACTTTTTTCCAGTTGTGTTTACTGGACAGTGCTGCGCCACTGATGCAGTTCACCCAGCACAGTCTGTTTCTGGTCAAATGGATCTCTATGTATATATTTTGTTCATGAAGTTACATGGAACCCTTAACTGATAAAAGCACTTTGTAAATGACAGGCAAGTAAAGCATCGTAACAAAGAGCAAAGTAATAGTGTTATGAACAGACACGATGAGCAACAGAACAACCAAGGAATAAAATCTCATCTTTGCCATTCACCTACTCTATAGGTGATGTGGAGGAGGAGATGCAGATAACAGATATTCCTTTATAAACTGGAAACTGAAACTGAGGGAATAGCTGCAAGGAGAAGAGCCACTGGAATGGGATGGGGGAGGTCCTGGCAAAGAAAGAAATTATATGACTGCCATGGGGCAGTGCTTCACTGAATAAAACAAAATAGAATCATAGAATCATAGAATGGTTTGGGTTGGAAGGGCCCTTTAAAGATCATCTAGTTCCAACCCCCCTGCCATGGGCAGGGACACCTTGCACTAGACCAGGTTGCACAAAGCCACATCCAGCCTGGCCTTGAACACTTCCAGGGATGGGGCATCCACAGCTGCTCTGGGCAACCTGTCCCAGTGCCTCACCACCCTCTCTGTGAAGAATTTCTTCCTGACATCTAATCTAAACCTCCCTGATTTCAATTTATACCCATTACCCCTTGTCCTATCACTACAGGCTCTTGTAAAAAGTCCTCTCCCAGTACCCTTGTAGGCCCCCTTCAGATACTGGAAAGCTGCAATGAGGTCTCCTCGGAGCCTCCTCTTCTGCAGGCTGAACAAGCCCAGTTCTCGCAGCCTTCCGTCATAGGAGAGGTGCTCCAGCCCTCTGATCATCTTCGTGTCCCTCCTCTGGACTCGCTCCAAGTGGTCAATATCCTTCTAAATAGATCTAAATCATCACCAGTTTACTCGGTTCTTAATTATTGAGTGAATAGGACAAAAGAATAAATACAAAATAAATGAAAATCTCCTACATTTGCCTTCTGACTCCCAAGGAAAGGAAAACCAATGTTTTCTGTAGTAGAAACATTAGACTTTACCTCCTTTATGCCACTCCTGTGGTGTAAGGTAATGGAAAAGCTGCCAGGCAACTGAATATTTTCTCCCTGCTGGAGAATCTCTGGGTGGCTTAGACCCAACATTTAAAAACACTTAAAAATGTGAATAACTTCAAGATACCACAGGTGGCCACATCTAATGGTTTAGTACAAAGGGCACTAATTAAAGTCCTCTCTGTGTAAAAAGAAAGGCAAACGGAATGCTATATATATATTTCCATCTAAAAAAAAAAAAAATCAATGGAGACTATAGGAAATGTCTAAGAGAACTGCTGGATGAGAGCTTTGTTCTTTCAGTTCAGTTATTGAACTCATACAGAGTGGAAGAAGCAATGCAGTATTCCCAGGAAAACTAAGCTCTGCCTGCAAGACTGGAAAGAATCACCTCTGTGAGAAACAGGGTACTTCTGTAGTTATGCAAGTCTAACACATGCAATGAAGTTCACAGGTATTATGAAGCAGGAACACATATCCTTTTGTTTAATATGGAGTCAGACAGTAGGAAAGAAACTCACATGACTGTGCAGAAAATAGTCTGGAGTCTGGCAAAAGCAAACCAGAGAAAAAAAGGCTATCAGCATAACGCAGGTCTTTGGCTTCTTATTTGAAGGTGACACAATTCAAGGCTCCCACAGTATTTAATCTGCACTAGGCTTAACCACCCCAGGGTTTTCACATGGGAAGTCACCAGCCTATAGCCTCCAGTATGGAATATTTGCTGTTTCCCAGGAGCTAAAGCTAAGAGATTGCTCCAGACAATCAGAAATAGATCCCACCTGCCCTGAGGTCCACAGCTGTGACCAGTTGTTGACCACCAGTTACCCTCTGCAACCAGTCTGAAAGAAGGGCCAATAGAAATCATCTTACAGTTCTACCCCTCTTTCAGAGTTTTCCTGGGACAAGGCAAACTGTGAGTAGGGCATCTATGATGGGAGCAAAGTAGTATGCTGGTGAAACAACCACAAGAGTGACTACTCAGGTACATACCTCAGCTCATACCAGAGTAAAAGGCCTTTGATCACAGGTGAATCAAGCCTCATGTTTGCCCTTAACCTTTCTTTTCTTTCCTTTCCCTGCCACAGGTTCACATACCTATAGTAATGAGGAAAATTAGAAGATCCCAAGCTCTGTACTGTCGTCCATACAAGTGCTAGCTTATGCATAAGTGAGAAATTCCTGGTTTAGCAGGCCCTAGCAGCTCCACAGTGGCCAAGATTACACAGAGGTAAGCCTTTCCATGTCTATCACATGATGTGTATCTTTTCCCTCTCCTCCAAATTGCTTTTACCAGAGACAATGACAGCTGTCCATCTCTGATCCCAAGCATGCAGGCCTTGAACGACCAGCTGTTTCCTCTCTAACAGCCTCGACAGGAATGCACTCTGCAATGATGATTCGGCTTAGGTTCATTTTCCAGTGTAAAGGCTCAGCACAGAAACATCAAGAAGATTAACCACATACAGTTCAACCCCAAAGGCTTGCAGGAAAGTAGCCAGGCTCATTATAGTGCCATTTCAGCTGTTAACATGGTGGCCCTGATATTCATCCATCATTGAAGAGGATGAGGGTATACAGATTCACACCATTTGAAGAATAGTCAAAAAATGATACTGATGTTCATTGAATAGTTACTTCCATAATTAGTCCAGCTCTGATTACAACCTGGCCAAATCAGCATTCTCATTTTTTTAACTGTCCTAATAGTATCAGAAATATACCTTGCAAAATACTTCAGTATGAAAGAACTGGAAGGATGTGTCGGGCAGAACCATTAGAGAAGTGATGATGATATTACACAGTGTGACACATAGCTTTGCAGGAACAAACATTGCTTTTACTGTTTTGCAATAAAAGCAATGACTTAAACTGAACTTGAATGGAATCAGTGTCTGTCCTTGAAAGACACCTCACCCCTGACATCAAAGGCACCTCAGGAACACAAATACTATCAGTTATGGCAACCTCTTTCTCCATTTCAGCCTTCTGTCCGTGTGTGTTATCTCTCTCTTCTGCTCCAAGTTTATCTTGCAGCTCAGACCTGAAAGATCTATAGGGCATAAGTGATCTCTTACAATAGGTCTTCAAGACACTAGAGCTACTATATAGCTACAGAGCATGTTGAAGTTCGAAGTACAGGAGGGAGCAGGTTTGTTCACCTTTTCACTTGCTTGTTTGTTTTCAGGCAGGACGTACAGTGAAATGGGCAAAGACTGAGTTTATTTTTAGCTCTGTGCTTCCCTGTTGTTACACAAAGCTGGTGCTTGCTGGGAAGCAGTGGGATTTTGGGGCACATCGCTGATGGCAGGCTTTTCCATGTACACACAGAGAGCTTTTGCTAAGGGATGGCTAGAACAATACACAAAGATAAAGGAGAAAGCAGAGGCTGAGAAAGGAGTAAGGGAAGATAAGAGGATTCATTTAATGCAGTGGAGCTGAGCTAAAACCTGGATCAAAGCCTTGAAATGATACCATGAAGTTGGTGTGAGCCTGGCAGAACAGGCCACAGTAAGACTGCTAAATAATAAGTAACTCATGCTTATAATTCCACTTCTCTTTCATCTATATGTGCTGAAGGTAAGCAAGCCTTTATTCCATATTGCTCTGTTCAGTTACACAGTAAATAAGCAAGTGTTGAGCTCTAGCTGCAGTAAAAAGAGTGGGCAAGGGCCTGACAGGTTTGCAGTATTTTCCTTAAGAAGAGCAAGAAAAAACAAGAACCCCAGCACACTCAGCCACCATCACCTTCTTTATATATTAAACTACTCTGCAAACTGATATTTTCTTCAATCTTTATTTATTATTGCCTCACTTGCCTTCAAATGGGAGCCATTGGCCCTTTGATAAAGAGACTATAAAGTTGCTAGTGCTTACTACAGATTCTGTTAGCATCCCCGTATCCTCAGCCAGTATTCAGCTTTGTAAATCTGCAGTGATCTAATTCCCAGTGAATCTCTGCAAGGGGTATTCACTGGGGAAATGTGTGGTGTTTTCCTCCCTTGTCAGAGCAAAATTAGGACACTGCCACAGAGTGTTTGATCAAATTCACTGAATAGACAGAGCCTCAGCAAGTCCTAGTTTTAAAGATGAACTTCCATCATGTCCCAGAGCCAGATTCTAGCAACTCTTAGCTTTTCTGTGTGTTTGGTGTTTATCCTGTACCTTTGTAAGCCTCATTAAATGACTATATACATCTTTAGGTACACAGATAATTCAATAGTACTTGGCCCTAAGCCTGAAAAGAATCTCAGTGCTGTCGATGGGGTTGCTTGTGAGCAGAGTCTCATTTTAGCCTGCCACACAGTATGTTTATAAAGTATAGTGTCTGAAAAAGTACAAGATGAAAGTGTTCTGGAATATTTTCATCCAGTCAAAATGTACCAGGAAATAATCAGAAAGATTCTATGGGAAAATATCGACTAAAAATATATCCCTTCTCTAATCAGGTTTTGAGGACTTTCACAACATAACTATTGTTAGTTTAAGTTTCTTCTTAGTGTTTTAATTCATCTTTAAACTGTGGATCTAGCACCCAATATTAGCATTCAGCTTTTTCTGAATACTGCGGAAAGATTACTCTGTGTATTTGCAGAAGGTGGCAAGCCAATTATCAAGGTTTCATTTTGAGGAGCCATTTGAATATTATCGTAATGACAGAGGCTCGCAAACCCAGAGATTTTTCTCCCTGATGACAGCGCATCTCAGACGCTGTTTTAGGAGGTCAGCTCATGACTCATCCAGAAGACACTTTACCTCATTACTTTATGCAAGACCTTCCAACACAGTTTTAATGAGTGCTCCATAAGAGAGCTCTAATGAAGACATGGTTTTAAATAGTTTTTCTGTTACTGCATATTCACACGTAATTCTGTATGATGTACAGGTGCTTTAAAACACAGTTTCTTCCTAAAGACTTTTCACTGTGTTATGATTTAGGCCCAGCCAGCAACCAAGCACCAGGCAGCCACTCTCTCACTCTTCCCTTCAGTGGGGTGGGGAGGAGAAAATACCAGGAAAGGCTGGTGGGTGAGACAAGGGCAGGGAGGGATCACTCACCAGTCATGGTCACGGGCAACACAGACTAGACTTGGGAAAGAAAAATCAGTTTAATTAGTTACCAATCAAATCGGAGTAGGGAAATGAGAGAAAAAAGCAGATCTTAAAAAAACTTACCCCCACCCCTCCCATCCTCCTAGGCTCATCTTTGTTCCCCATTTTTTTACCTCCTCTCCCATAGCAGTGCAGGGGGACAGGGAATGGGGGTTGTTGTAAGTCCATCACATATAGTCTCTGCCCCTGCTCCAGCATGGTGTTCCTCCCACAGGAGACAGTCCTCCATGAAATTCTTCAATGTGGGTCCTTCCCAGGGGCTGCAGTTCTTCATGAACTGCTTCAGTGTGGGTCCCTCCCATGGGGTGCCATCCTTCAGGAGCAGCCTGCTCCAGTGTGGGCTGCCCACAGAATCACGGCCTCCTTCAGGCACACCCCCCTGCTCCGGTATGGGGTTCTCCCAGGCTGCATGGGGGTCTCTGCTCCCCCAGACCCTCCATGGCTGCAGGGCACAGCCTGCCCTCTCACCACAGACTGCAGGGCAAGTATTAGTGAAGTATTCCTGCATTGTCTTCATGAGAAAATTAAATCTTCTGCTGCTATGGGTAATGCATGTGTCAAACAGCAGTTGATGACCAAAGGGTGACAGCAAGATGAACACAGTAACATGATGGAAGGAATGTGAGGAATGAATGTGCCTCCGCAGGGCAGAGAGAATTTGGGATGACTCATTGCCAGATGTGAAAATGCAGCAAAGATCTTGAATTGTTCACAGGAGGGGAGCATAGGCATGGTAAAGAGCTACCTTAAAGGAGGCTGCAGAAGTGCTCACTAGTCCCAAGTGACAAGTGACAGGACAAGAGGCCTCAAGTTTTGCCAGGGAAGGCTTAGATTGGATAATAGGAAGAATTTCTTCACTGAAAGGGTTGTCAGGCATTGGAACAGGCTGGCCAGTGACGTGGTGGAGTGACCATCCTTGGAGGTATTTAAGAGAAATGTGGATGGCATGCTGAAGGACATGGTTTAGTGGTGGTATTAGCAGTGTTGGGTTAAAGGTAGGACTTGATGATCCAGCCTAAAAGATTCTATGATTCTATGATAATAGTTGTACTGATGAAAAAACTCTTATTTCCCTCTCTTCAATTAAAAAAAATCCGAAATCCTTATTTTGTGTTATTATTACCAAGATTGTATTGTCTACATATGGCCTGACATCTTCTAGCCAGGCCATATGTAAACAGACACAGGGATATTGTTTTATGCAGGATTCTTATGTTTTTATACTGAGGACCAGGGTAACCCTAGGAGATCAAAAATTAAGGGTGTAGGAATTGGTGTTGGGAGAGCATCTGGTATTGATTCAACACAACCCCAGCTAGGTAGGTTTTGCAAGCATCATACTAGGTATAAATTTTCATCATTACTCATTCACATTTGCTGTCCTTTAGAAAAGATACTGGAAAGCATAATGCACAACATGGATAAAATCAGAAACATCTTAAGGAATTTCTGCTTTTCTTGATCAATTGCAATATGTTTTGACAGCGCTGGTTTGGCACTTTTTAGCATGGATAACAGCTAGACCGTGTCATCATAACCACCTCTCTTTTGCTTTAAAATATCTGTCAGTAAATCCAGTTACAGCAAAACTCCCATGAATGTCTATACATTCTGACTCATTAATTCATCCATTTCCATAACTGTTCCTCTGATGCTATTTGAAATAAAACTGCTGAAAATGTTCCAAACACATTTGTTTCTCTAAAGACTGTTTGATGCACAGTGCAGTGTGTTCCATCTTTTGTACCCACCAAGCTGTGCACCATGTCTCTCTTTTTTCTGTTGTTTGCCATCCTCCCTGGAGATTAGCAAATATAAATTATCTAGGTTTTGATGACTCCACCCAGATGCTTTCAAATCAGCATCTTTTCATGTTTTCTACCCAGAGAAAATATCTTTTCTATTGGAAGAAACTTCTGAAACACATTTTGCCTTGTATTGGCTTTTCCTGTTGATCTTTACCTCCGATTTTGTAGACCTTCAGGAAATGGAAGTGCCACTTCTGAGACTTGAAGGGCTGTGGTGCTTAGAGAGTGTTTAAGAAATGTCTTGTCAAATGATTAGTGTTCTTTGGTTTCAGAGCAAGTCCCTACCTTTGTCTGCTCCTTCTGCAAACTTATGTACAAGCTTTCTGAAGAGTTCTCCCAGTACTGAAAACGAATCTAGCAGCCAGTGTTCCAGTCTGTCACTTGCAGCTGCTCCAGTTCCAGTTCCCCACCATTAGTAGTGTCCCAGTGAGCTAAGGTAGCTTTCTGCAAAATGATACTTGTCCCAGATTTGTTGAGCTCTCAGATCATAGCAGCCCTATGCAAACACTCTAGAAACAAGTGAACTGAGGCACCAGATATCTCTAGGAATCTGTCCCCTGTAACCCCTCTTCGTCATGTCAGAGAACAGGTGACTAGTAGAAAACTGCCTGGTTATTCACTCCTTCCCCCTTTTCTGGCCTTTCATGTATTTTGTGAGCAGAGGCTCTACTATGCCTTGCTCCTCTGCTGGTAGTCAGTCAGCAGTCTGCCAGACTGCTGTGAACCTACCTCCTGAGATTCCTCAACAATTCCATTGTCTAGCATTCACGTCCTCTGCTACGTGATATGCCAAAAGGATTTGAAGCAGGTTGCCTCATTGAAGTGCTCTTTACCCTGAACAGTCTGTAACTACCTCAGATCCTGTTCTTTCTCTGCTTATTCACTTACTTGATATATTTGCAGGGTCTCAAGAATTGGTCCAGATGATCCTCACTTTGTGTTATGTACTATAAAACTATTTGATTGCTGCCCAGAAAGCTTGCTAAACTCATGGTCTGAAATCACCTTTATGACACCTAGAATATTTCATTCCTTAACAACCTCATAAATACTTGAAATACCACTTCAAAGTATACCTTAAGTGGAGAAACTCACAGTTTTAAAGAAAGTTACAGTTATCACATTCTTTGAAAGAAGTTGTGCATTGAAGTAACTAATTGAATCCTATGAAAGAAGTCAAAGTATGGGTGACCAAGTTTTTTTAATTTTTTTTCCTGGCATATCTGATAATGTTCAACAGGAACCTGAGTAGTTTTCTGCAAAGTATAATCCAGTTAATAGTAACACTGGTTCTTTCACTTCACAAATAAATACTACTTTGTTTTTCTGCATCCCCTCGCATTTCAGTACAGTCAGAATTGTGTACTGAATAGCTGTGATTTAGTATTTATATTTCTTCTTGACAACAGAGCACCCAAGAATGTGAACAAAGATTTTCCTCAAAATAAGCAGCTGAACTGCCTTTGTCCAGGTACTTCTTTAGCAGCCTCATGTGACTGTTACGCAGATTACCCTGTTTTGGTTATTTGGACCCAGTGTAACAGCAGCTTCAGAAGGAACGAGAGGCTCTATCAGAAACCCAGTGAGAAAAAGGAAAGAGATGGAAGCATGAGTCCCTGGTGACATAATTTTCCATTTTCATGATAATACTGATGATGATACACTGTGCACAAGAATAGAGGGTACTTCTGCTCAGTGCATCTCCAAGGGCCACAAACCACCACAACAGAGATTTTCCATCATTCCAATCCACATTTTTTCAGCGTGGTGGACTTAAGGGTTGACAGGAAAAAATCTATTCTGGATTGTCCTAGGAAATTGCAGTGTGCTTTGTTCATCACATGCCTACAAACAGGAGTCCTATTTTTCAGCAATGGTGTAATGCCCGTCTTCAGAAAAATCCAAGGAGTGATAATCCATGTTCATTATTACTGTCAATGGCTTGCATTAGCTTCTGAGACACTTCCAGGGTAAAACTGGAAACAGATTGGTAGTAGAATAATGTCTAGCAGGGGGGTTGACCTTTGAAGAGCAACTGACAAGCATCTAAGAATTCTGAACTCTGGCCTCATCTGGTCAGCTCACCTAGTTCTGTTGACTTGCTTTTTTGTTTATTAGAACTGTAAAAAGGCCTTACAAATTGAAATTAAAATTACTTTCACATCTATTTAGAAATAGAAAGAAACGTCCAGGGCAAGACACTGCAAGTGATATGTGTGACGTATGTCAGCTTCAGAGGAGATTTCATTTCTGTTGGCAAGCAGGACTGAGCCTACCTTCATGCTTTGCAGTCACCTCTGCATTGACTGTAACAGTGATGGTAACAACCTTTACTGACATTTTCAGACTTGTGAAAGGTGAGAAATGAGCAGTTCCTTTTTCTGAAATTTCATGAGCCTACTCAGGATTCTCCACTCCAGGATTATGCAACTAAGTCATAGCAAGTAAAGAAATACAGTGAGAAAATGTAAAAGTCAGAGGGGATAAAATAGCAAAAAGTCCTTGTCTGTGGATAAGAATGCAGGTGGAATGGTATCATGACAAAGTTATAAGGGCCTTGCTGTACCGGCGTGCAGTTCAATATCTGTCTGCTAGCGATGGTTACTGGCTTACAGGTTAATTACTTGTCATGGTGTAATCCCAGCCAGCAACTAAGGACGACACAGATGCTCGCTCACCTTCCCCCTCCTCCAGTGGAGGAGGAAAACTGGAGGAAAAGATGAGGAAATTTTTGGGTTAAGAACAATTTAATAATTGAATATAAATGAATAAAATAGTGATACCAATAATGCTAACAATGTTAATACTACTAATATTATTAATAATAATATGTAATGAAAATAACAGAAAATAAAAAAATGATACAACCATTGATAACCCACCAACCAATCCCCAACCAGCTCCTGAGTGGTGAGAGCCAGAGCCAGGCCAAGCCTGAGAGAGAGATCCCACCAGAGACAGCACCACTGAGAGAAAAAGAGAACAAAAGCGAATGGGAAAGCCAAAATGTCCCCCAGCCCACTCTCAACTTATATACTAGGCAAGATGTTTTATGGAATGAAATACACCCTTGGTCAGTTTGGGTCAGGTGTCTTGACTATGTCCCCTCCCAGCTTCTTGTTGAAGAAGTTGAGAACACAGGTGCAATATGAGAAACTGATAAAGTCCTTGACTTGATATAAACATTAGTGTTATCTATATTATTTTCAGCTCAAATCCAAAACAGCCTCATACTGGATACTGTGAAAAAAATTAACTCTATCCCAACTAAATGTGCTCTAATCCAGTAATCCAGTAAAATGTGCTCTAATCAAAGTAATGTGCTCTATCCCAGCACATTACTGCAGCACAGAAGAAGGATTGAGGAGAGTTTTCATACCTTTAACAGTTGACATTTAATTGTGATACCTAACTCAGCTCTGCAATGAATGATGACAGAGAGGTTCTTTCACAGTGATCTGGCTCTTCAGAGCTCTGAATTACCCTCCTGAGGCCTTTCTCTCTGCTCTCTCTTAGAGTGCTAACCCAAGAACCTCAGCTGGGTGCCTGGAGATTTGGAGCATGAATACCCATCATGCCAAAGTGTGAACCATGACGTTAATTTCATCTCTGTTACCCAGTTTAAGCTGAGTAAGTGTTTCAACCTCTCATCTTTGTCTTATCTCCGCTTCATGACTTATCATGCAACCTCATCTGCAGAAAAATGACATTCAGTCATGTATGTTATAAATACCTTGACATGGGTGGAGTAAACGGCATGACAATAAGCTGATCAACCAGCCTCCCTTGTGAGATGCTTTTTATTATGTTCAGCTGCAAGTGTCATTTCCCTAATTCTGCCCATTCATCTTGTGCTGGGTTACAAGTCAAATCTGCACGCACTTGTGCTCTACTGGGGATGGTGACACCTAGCAGTGGCCAGCTCATGCCAAATAAACTGTGTCATAAAACTGCAAGGGTTCCCTGATAATTTATTCTTCTGGATTTTTGTTTTGTTGCTGTGGAATAGATGACTGCAACCGGACATTCCTCAAACGCATTGCCTTGGCATGTCAGGCAGCTATGCATCGTTTATTTTAGATGCCAGAGCAATAGCAGAGGGATTCAGGGTGGGGAATAAAAGCTATGGTATAGTCATAAGACTGTGCAGTTGTAACATAGTTGAGGGTAGATACATGAAAGCAGAGGGTACCTACTAATGAACTGAGCAGTGTAAATTTGCCAGCACTCCACTAGTGTGGTAACGTTCACCAGGGAGGGAAAAAAGTGTCTCTGTGTCTTTTGTGAGAGGAGGGGGAACAAAGAAATGAGGAAACTTCAAGCACATTACTGTAGAAGATAATAATGGAAATTTCTATGAAAGCAGTTTCTCAAGTTCTCACCCCAAATCAAACTGAGGTAAGAGGTCAGTGAATGCAGTGGTGACAGCTGTGATGGCACTTTGGTATCTATTTCGATCAGCAGCAAAATGATTTTACCCTCTTCAAGATTTCAACATGAAAACAGAGTGCCTCAATTTTTAGCACTTAATGAAATTGAAGTGTGCTCAACTCTAGAAATGTCAATAAACTTTTCTGGTTAATATATACATCTTCTAATCCTCATGCTACAACACTCAGAGACATTTTGCTTTTTAAAGCAGAAGTTTTCTTGCTTCTTGTTTTTCTGTTGAGTCATTAAAAATTTCTTGCGAAAAAATACAAGAACAACTTACATTTTTCATATCCTGGTTCAGTTATGGTTTACATTACCTCAAAATTAGCTCAGATGCTGCTTGTTATCCAACAAGTGAGTAAATATATAAATAAGCAATTTAACTGCAAGGGAAATAAAAGCTTTGTTCTTTTATTTTTGTTTTATCACAAAGCATTCTAAATAACTCTTTCCAAGCTGTACAATGGTTACACTGAGTTAAGATTCTTCTCTCTGAACATTTCAGATCAAAATGTCTTTGACCTCTTCTGCCTCTCCCAAGGTTTATCTAGTTGACCTACTGAGAGATCAGAGCCTGTCACTGTCTATCTCAGAGAAAAAGAGGAGAGGATGCAGTGATAACACAAAAGGTGCTCTGTGTCAGACAGAGGTTAAACTGGATGCTTATTTTGCCCCATCCTTCTCCAATAAGGGGAATTTGGAGAAATTTGAAACTCCACAGATACGAATCTGGTACAAGGAGATGGATTTCCATGTACTGCACTTGTAGCTGCAGAGCTCATTGTCAAAAGAGAGGTTTGTGATCAAGGGCTCATCAGCATTTGAAGAGCACATATGTGCTTATAGTGTGTATATGTAAAAGGTTCATATTACAAGGGTGCAGGGTGCAGGGGGGAGGTGGCATGCTGGTCTTCTAACTCACCTGTGGCTGGATTTTAGGTTTGGACAATTTCTAAGCGGTCTGACAGATTTTTTTTTTTTTTTTTGGTCTAGTAAGAAGGATTCATCCTGGTATTTGTTTAAGAGCTGATATCTCTGATAAGATTATTTGAAGTGCTATCAGACACTAGCAGAGGGAGGATTAAAAGCTCACTGGGTAAGTCCTATGTTCCTATGATCCAACATGGTTTGGCACGCACAGAACATGCTGAGATCAACCCTGACCTTGCACATCTTTCAGCTTTCATTAAACCATTAGATCTGAAAATACTGTTTTCTGGAAAATAATCACTCTCTGCATCCTCATGAGCTCTAGGGACCTTAGCTTGGTCCTACTCTGAGGATGAGGCAAGAAGGCTTGGAAGGGATAACATATTGATTTTTGTATCTGAAAGTACTTACACTGACATAATTGCAATCATTAATAGTAGTGAAAGGATGTGCCCAATCCATAATTTGAGGTAATGTTTGGCAACTTGAGCATTATGAATCATGAATCATTCATTAACTGAGTAATGCTTTTAATTAGTTAGAATTAATTTTCAGATGTCCTCTGTTGTTTTGTGTAATTTAAGGTCACCTGCATTATTTTTTTGTATGTTATAATTACATCAAGGTTTATATGCAATGCCCAGAAAATACAAATGTATTATTTGCTTTAGTTCAAACTCTTTTTATATTTAGGGAAAAGACTTTCAGAATGCAGATTCTTAAATGTTAAGCCTGTGGTATCTTCCCATTTGTATATGAAGGGCTACTCCTGAGCTACTAAGTCAGGAAGTCATGATGCTGAGACATCAGAGACTGTAAAAATACGTTAGTGATATATATATGCCTGCTTGATGTTTCAAATCCTCTTTGACTGCAAATAGGCATAGCTACACTGAAGCTAGTAGAGTTCTACGAGCTAAAACGCCTCTGACTTTATGGATTTGAGCAGGGCTTCATTCCTTTGTCAGTAGGTTTCCAGGCTGCCTACCTCTCAGCAACATGCTGTACATTCAAATTAATTACAATTATTTTTGATTTCACAAAAAAAAATCCTAAAGATTATGTGGCCTCAGGATGTGATCCCATTATTTTGTGTCAGCTGAAACAGAGAGGCTCAGGCAGAGGAGCCCATCTTTTCAGAGATCTGAGTAGGGCACCTTTTTCTGCACTGACTTAGCTTCCATTTTTCTTCCCATATATCTGAATAAATAACTGAGAAAATTCCTGCTCTTCTGCACAGTGCTGTAGCTTACATTTTAGTTGTACGTGCACTCTATGTCTCTGGAGACAGTAATCCCCACACTCCATCACCAGAGGAATGAAGACAAAACTCTGGCTTCCTCAGAGAGCACCAAGACATCTTTAACTGTGTAATAATTGATGTCTTTATGGAGTTCCAGATCATTTACTGATATTGAACACTTCAGTGGCTTAATCCTTCCTCACACAATGTGGAGACAAATAATAGCTTGACAGACTTCATCTTTCATGAAAGGCAGACAGAGCAGGCAAGCCAGCATGAAAATATTTTAATTATACTATGTCAGAAGTATATCACAGGAGATAAAAACACTCTTCTTTCACCACTTTCATTTGGGGAATTTATCTATGTCTAAATTCACTTACTGTTAAAAATTGCACTTGGGCGCAAAGACTGGACTTCCACTTTCTAAGAAGAAAGAGAAACAAGATAAAAACTAGTTTAAGAACGGAGAGTGGCAGAGCATCACAGAGTTTTAGGATAACAATTCCTTGCTTGAGGCCAAGCTTGGAAAAGAAAAACTTCCCAGAAAACAGTAAGTATTATGGTAAAGAGGATATGACAAATATCATGTTTCATTAATTCTTTGCTTTATGCAAATGTAATATGGGACAGTACTATGCAGTACTTCTGGGCACCTATCAGTGCGGTTAATTCACTGCAAAAAAACTTTCTATTGGTAGATATTTTCCAGGTTAGTACATGTTTTTCAGGAATTTCCCCCTGGCTTCTCCAAACTATATTTACAAAGGATAAGTATCTAGAAATGCAAATGAATGGCACCTAGGATGATAATGAACATAGAAAACTGGACTTCTGATCAAAGAAAAAGCTTATGTCATAAATTAAATTTATTTCTGGAGCTGAATCCAAGCTTATTAATGTTAGAGGGTTTTTCTCCACTGTGTTGCAATAGTTTTGGGATTGGGGCCTTGCAAAACTCTGTTAAGATAAAAATAGGGCATGTTGCACAACAGGGTTGTTGATCATTAGACTGTTCAACTTCTGCTTCTGTGGGTATTTGTATTTGTTTTTTCTATATTTTCATATTTTATTATATTATTTTTATGTTGTATAAACCACACTTGATAAAGGTTGTTATAATTATTTTGTCTGTGGTGCAAACATAGTATTGGTTTCATGTGTGAGTGTTGATTTGTTACTGATAGCTTATCTTCTAATAGTATGTCATGGTAGAAGATGTTCCAGAGAATCACCAAGACCAAACTGGGGTAAACCACATAAACAGTTCTATTTTCTTTCTTGCCAGCTATTGTTATAGACTGCAGACTCCTCATATTGCTGAGGTGGATTGAATTGAAGGAATAAAGATGAGAAGCAAAGTATTTCGCTGGCCTTGGGTGCATGCTGGAGAAGGTCAATAGCTTGTCTGCCACCTTGGTTGCCATTGAATGTCTCAAAGCGAGAATTAAAGAAGAGATTTGCAAGAAGTGCTTAGAATTTGCTTTATTCTGTTTACCGTTTAAAGTCAATAATAAAGTACTCCTGACATTTATAGTAATAAATAGGCTTGAAATTCTTCCCATCGTACAGGCTCTACACATACTTTACTGACAGTGGGATCAATCCCCAGGTCTCCAGGCACGTACCTCCTCCAGCAATAATGTGCCTTCTGTAATCAACCAGTTTCCAAAACATAGGAATGAATACACCATGTAATTCATACAAACACAATCTTTTTTTTAAATCTTGCCAAGCTTTTAGTGTCAGTAAAATTTCCCTGCAGTGAGAAGCTCCAATTTAATTAAATGTTGCATGAAACTGTGTTTCTTTTCCCTTGTTGTACATTTGCTGCTTATTAATGCATCCTGTATTACTGAACTTAAGGTAAACAGGCATATTTATCTGGCTTTCTCTATGCAATTAATTTGTTTTTAACTCTATCATGATTGATATAACTCTTTTCAGAGTAAGCTCTCCTAGCCTCTTAATTTCCTTCTAATACTGATGTGTGTCCTTAGTGCCTTTAGACTTTCCTATTTCTGTCTTTTCTTAAAGACAACTGAAGCCAATGACAAGAGGGCTGAATCTACTGTGGATGAGACACTTCACATTCCATTTTTTCACTTCCTCCCTCTTCAGTGTTTGTGATTAACTAGAGGTCCTTAATTGTTCTCTTTCCTTAGAAAGTGTGTCTTTGATTTCAAAGCCTGTCAATGTACGTGGACAGTCTCAGTTGTGTCCATATTTACCACCTTGGTATGTAATGTAATTCATTAGGAGTACGTTGCAACCCTACCTATTCTATCCTGGCTAACTGAACAACTGCCATCAGCTACTTTTGTGAACTCAACATTTCCTTTTGGCCTATTGACTTCTTCAGGTTGTTAATAATTGTAACTAATTAAGAACAACTAATCCAGGCAGTAGTTTATTTATCTGTCTGACCTTGTACTGGATTTTGACGCTATATTATTTCTGTTGCCTTACTATCACTTTGAGAAAGTGTTTCCCTTGAGACTGTGGGCTCTGAGAAGAGCTGAAGGGTGGAGGTGAAGAGTCATTGCTTACACAAGACATAAACCAAGTTTTAATAAGACATGGGGATATTGGGTACTTCAAAACCCGAATGCTATAAAATCATACATCGAGTTGAATAGTTTCTCAGTCAGGGAAATGTGTAAAATTACATTGTCTTCCTATAGGAAATATTAATCATCTGTTTTCAACCCACACAGATGAAATTTCAACATATCAACTATTTTCTCATAAAAGAAAGTGGGAAAACATCTTGATTTAGAAATATTTGGTTCCAAGATATTTACTCTCTGGATCAAAGGGAGTATTTTTTAGCTTTAAAGGCTGATGTGTTTGATATACAAATATATCTACAATATTTCTGACAACTGGAAATATGACAGTTGGGTTTTTTTAGGTTTTAAAAAAAAATCTTTGAAAGTTCTGCTTGAAATAGCCTGTAACTGTTGTTACTGGAAAAACATTGGTTGTTTGCGAGTTTTTAATTTTCTTTTTGTTTCTTAGATATTCCAAATTTTTAAGGAAAAGATTCAGTCAAAATGTTTTAGATTTCTCTCTTCTCTCCTACTCTTCATTTTCTAGCAGAAAAATACTGAAAGAACATATTTGAGAGCACCCTCACTTGGTTCGCTGAAGGTATAGAGTACCTCTGTGCAAGCAAATCCATGCAAGCACTCTTCCTGCAGTATTCCAGGGAGGGGGCATTTTAGAGAGATGGGCATTTTGGAAAGATGCCGCATCTTTCTGCATGAACTCAGAAATTCACTTGTTCTCATTTAATAATCTTGGTCCAGTGATTACTGCTGACACTGTGGTTAACATATTTTCTTAACGGTGTCCAGTTTTCTTTTTCATTATAATACTTTTGATGAATTATGGTAGTGCTGTATTTATTTGTGGTTAATTTAATACCGGGGAAAATAAAGGAGGAAAAAATCTTATTTTGATGCGTAAATGGAGCCTAATACCGTGGTAACAGGAACCAAAATCTTGGTTTTGATTGCAGGTAACTGTTTGTGGAACTGGAACATCTTTTTTAACAGCAACAACAAAACCAGAAAGGTGATGAAATTAAATGTTCCAATTACCTCAGCTTATTTGAATTACCTTGGATTATTTGGATGATAGACTTCTGTATGAAAATACATGCCACATTTCATATTTCAAGGGAGCTTCATCTCATCTCTGCCACCACAGGCAGGTAGCTCATGGTGCGCTAATCCTCACTGCAGGCTTGGCTACCTGGGGACGTGCAGCAAAGGCAAACTGAATCAGTTAATGGTGTGAATTAAAGTGCATTAAAAATCCTGCGGGTGTTCTCTTTGGAGCGTTAAGAGCTGTACGTTGCTGCAGTTTAATCTTTCTCCGAGGAGGGCTGGTCCTCAGTCAAGTGTTAGCATAAGGTGTAACTCCAGCATCGTTCCTGGCTGAACTCCTGCACACACAGAGCAGTCTCTGACTTGAATTAAGCAATCATTTAGACACCTTTTCTGTGTTTTGCATCCATGCTGCTGGATGAACTGAAGTGCCTGGTGTCTTGCGTATCTGGGTGGGGAGGCTTGCCAACAGTCTGCCATACTGCAACAGAGCTGGGCCAGCTGGTTTGTCACAGGCCCAGGCTAAAGGTTGAGTAATGCTTATTTTCAAACCAGCAAGAGGGAATTCAGCCACTCGTTGCTAATCCCTGCATGGAGTCTGTCACTAGCCCGTCTCTCCCAGCAGCTTCAATGTTTGCAGCGTGACCGTGTTTGCCCAAGGGAGGCCAGCTCCAGAGGAATCAAGCTGCCTCTAAGGGTACGTGCACATGACTGGAAGCAATTGAGTTACTGAGGCTTAACAAGTTACCTCTAATCAGTTGATGAGCTGTAACTCAATAAGAGACAGAGATTTTATTGCTTTTAATTGCATGTCTCCATCTGTAGTAACCTGAGTTAACCCTGCACTAGTGATGTTCCCTGAGAAACTACAATAATATATGAGCAGAGTGACGTGAATGGGGCGGAGCGGGATTCATCGCTCCCACTTTCAGTCACAGGAATTAGCTGGCTTGTCTCTGTGGTCTTCTCTGAGCCAAAGGAAAGATGAGCCTCTGCGAGGCAGCTTTGAGCACGTAAATTAGATGCCTCCTCGGGGTCTCTCTCTGGAGGCACTTACCTCTCTGCGTTGATCACATAATTCATTAGGAAGAATAGCTAGCCAATTTAGGCGCAAATACTTCTTTTGGGTTTTGTGCCTTCATGAAATAGAAAGTGGGGTTTTGGAAAGCATTGCAATATATGTTTTCTCTGCCAACAAACAATAAATGTTTCCCCCATAAGTTAGTATCTGATGGCAGCAGAGGCTATGTATTCACAGGTTTTTGTTTAATTACACTGAGATTTTGCATATGACAGAAATTTAATTTTAATTAAACTTTTTTTACCTCCCCTAATTTATACTTTTTTCTCCCTAAATTTGGCCTGTACAAAACTCTGATGTGTTTCATGTTGGCAGACAACTTCCCACGTGTCCCGGAAGTGGCAAATATATGTTGATTGTTAATAGTGGGAATGAATGGCACCACATGAGGCACAATGATACCCCATAGTGAAGACTCATCTGAGACAGTGGAAAAGGATTTTTCATTTTCAGTGATGAAATATGAGGATATAATATCAGGGAAACCAGATCAGATATGCCTGAAGAATTTGGCCAGAGTAAACTATAATTAGGATGTTATTATTTTTTTTCTTCCAGCAGCAGGCTGTAAGTACTGTACTGTCAGACATTACCAAACTTCACAGTGCAATAACATCAAGAAGCCATTTAATTTTCTAAATTAGCATTGTCCTTTCATTCACCTTTCCATCCTCTTGGGTTACCTAACTCCATATTAGAAGTGTTTGCCTGCTTTGCTGCTATCCCCCTTCATTGTTTGTGTAATTGGAAAGAGTCAAAGTAGAATTGGAAAGACTACAACTGTGCTTTTGTGGTTTGGTTTTAGTTCTTACTGCCGACTGTGTAGAATAAAGCTATATATTACAGTTTAGAAAATCATGTGTATACAAAAGCCTTTCACAAATATCAATTCTGAAAGCTCTTCTGTAACTGCATGGAGTAGATGGGTTTAAATTTACACATTTTGCAGCCAAGTTAAGGGAACTGGTGAAGGTTATAACCCAGGATGGGTTAGAGGAATTTTAACAATGGCAGTGTAAGTAGTTTTCTGCAAAGCTCTACCCACCCACATGCCTCTGACTTTATATTTCATAACATATTCAAAGCCTGATTTCTACTCACCATCTCTCATGTCCTGCTTTTGCAAATATAGAGCCTTTTTCCAAAAAACTAGACTTCCCAGTGAAAACTGGGTGAAATAGAAGGTTCCATTTTGATTTTCTGGGATATTTAACGGTTACATTCAAAATTAAAGTATTAATGAACAGAAGTGAAGAGGTCTGACATAACTAACGAGTGAAAAACTCATATACTCTCACAGGTCAGGTTCTGGTGACCCATTTCCTGCTTTCTCCATGTGAAAAACAAATGTATCTCTGAACTTTTTGCCACTTGAGAAATGTCAGTTTTATCAGCATAGATAAAAGCTCCAGATACCTACTCCTCTCTCCCACAAAGCATAGTTGAATTCATAAAAAATTTTTAGTATGGTTCAAACTCAAGCTGAAGTCTCCTCTATGGGAATTCACTTGAGGGAAAAACATTGCAAGCTGACCATCTGTTGGATTAGACAACCGCTTCATTCCCAAACCCCAACCTCCCCCACTGCCTTGTTCTTTCCCGCCTCCCTGCAGTTCCATACAGCACATTTCAAAAACTAAAAACCTAACAGTGAAACTTCTTTACCCCAGATACTCAATAGGATGTCTTGAGGAGACAGCTTCTCCTTTGGGGCTAAGTCTCTTGAGTCTCAATTCCCATGCATGCTTGTTTTCCTTTTTCCATACCAGGACTAGATGCTGGTGTTCATCGTTTCTCTCCACAGGTTTTCCTTGCTTCACTTTTAAAGCCTCGAGTGCTCTTCAGCAGATGTGAGAGCCTCAGGCTCACTTGCCCCCTGAGCCGCAGAGAAATCCTGATTATACAAAACCAGGTATTATGTGTCAACAGCAGGCATTGTAGGATGGGGGTGTATTTTCAACAATGAGCTGTTAAACCTGTGAAGACTTCTAATTGAATTGCTAGAATCCCACAAGGGAGGGCTGCTCAATGAAACATTGTTTTTCCACTCCTATTGTTTTTTTCTTTTTAAAACCTGTTTTCATTTTCCTGGCAGCAATTCTATCCTCTAACCCTATTACTGCAGTTTCTCTTCAGTGGTTATTCGGATTAAGCAGTTTGATTAAAATTCTTTGCTGTTAAGCTCCAGCGTTTTCGGCTGTGTAAATGGTAGGGGATATTGAGAGAAGGGGAAAATCCTGTGGTCCCCAAAGAAGTGTTTCCTGATTCAACTTGCTGACACAGAGGGTATTGCAGATCCCTTTTTCTGATCAACATACTTTGACACCTAGACTGTCTTTTGTCAAAGACACTACTGGAAATAAATATCTGCCACTCCCATGGTCTACAGCCTGTGACTACAGTATCACAGCATCAAGTACAGTGACTCCTTTCTCCTAGCTCTAACTGCTGCTCTGCTATGTGTTGTGATTGCCTGTCAGTGCATGAGTGCTCTCATGGGAGTCATGGTGTCAAATTCCTAGAGAAAGCCTAGAACCAATATAAAGACATTCAGACTCCAAAAGTGAACACTACTACCACTGTGGCCTTCCCCTCTATCTGCAACATTCAGCATATAGACACGTTCTATATTAATCCGATTTATATTGGCATGTCTACATGAAAATTTATTACAGCAGCATAACAGTGAAATAAAGCAGTGGTGAGCCAGCCTTCATACCTCATAACTCAATTCACTCACACTTGCCCTTAAAGTATCTCTGTGTGTACGTATATATGCACCTGTATGTGTACATAATGTACGTGTTTGTGTATTTGACTTTGCACATAAACCTTTATATGCTTTCCTAGTTTGAATAATTTATCAGGAAAAGATATACTGAAGTTAATGTTAGGGCAGTCTCATTACAAAATACAAATATTTGTGATTCTTCCCTATGTCCACTTTTGAGCTGGACCCATAATACTTTTCCCCTGCTTTTACTCTGGCTTAGGATGTGAGGCATTTTGTTCATATATGACAGTTTCAAGGAACTCTTAAAAGAAGCACTTAGTGGAAAGAGTAGAGGCTGTCAGTTGTAATAAAATCCATATAGACACACTCTAGAAAATGTTTAACAGCACACTTCAGGTAAGTGTCATCTAAATTATCCAAAGGAAGTCACTGTTTCTCTGCAAATGCTTTGCAATGATGGGTTCTTGCACACTTGCTGCTAATGTTTTGACCGCGGAAATTTTTCTGATAATTTGTCTTTGTTTCAGCTAGCCAATATCGACAGCCCTCTTGAGTGGAAAGGTGCACAGTTGCAACAAGTACTATCATACAAGGGAATTCAGGCACTTTTGCATGGAAATATGACATGAACGAGTATACCCATCAATGCTTTCAGGGGCTATCTCTATGCTAGCAGGCATGAGAGTGGGGAAAGACTATTCTATTGATACTTGTGGAGAAGAACACTTAATATCCAAATTCTGTGCTCCATAGGCCTATACCACAGCAGGGATATACACTCATACACTCCTTGCATAGCTACACCACTGGAAAGGCTTCTGGGAGAAGAGTGACACTAGAGCTGATACTGTCCTTCATGGAGTTTCATTCAAAGAAAAGATGTAACAAGCAGCTTCAGCAACTTCAAGGCTGCTCGATAGTCCTGCTGTCCTGAAGTCTCAGCACTGAGTAGGTACCTTGAGACTCCATAAATGTTTTGGCAATGAAAATTGGAAGCTTTGCACGCAAAATCAGAAGCACACAAATACACATGCCACCTTAACCTTCAATTCATGAGGCACACTAGTGCATCACCAGTGAAGGTGCCAGGTAGATGGATTACAGTCTCTTTAATTTTCAGTGCCAATATCTGAATAAAAAAAAGAGAAAATATTGTATATTTTTAAAGACTAGGGTGAGGTTAGGATTACTAACATTAAAAAACCAATCACAGAATCACAGAATGGTTGAGTTTTGAAAAGACCTCTGGAGGTCATCTTTTTAATCGGCTTCTTTTTTTTGAAAGGTTTTAGGTTGAATTTGCAGTAGGTGACCCTCCAAGTGTTTAACTGAATTTAGATAAGCCTCCAAGAGTTCAGAATTCTGCCTGAACAGAAAATTACTTTCTCTGAACCTTGGTAAACAAATCCTAGTGAAAATCTCATGAAAATCGCTTATTTTGTCACAATGAACCACGACCCAATAGAAATTAATTTGCGGCATAGCTGTCCACTTTGCCAGAATTTGCTGGCCTCATTCCTTGAAATTTTGATCATTCCTTTCTTTGATTTTTCTGAGAGTTCCTACTTTTTCTGTTCTTTGAACTAAATTGATGAGAACAGTTTTTATTTTGCTCTGTTGGTATTTTCATGTATAGATAAATAACAAAAGGACAAATGTACACATGAACCAAATCTTTTCATAACTGAAAATGGATTTAGTTTGAGCTTTAGGTTAATATTAAGATCATTTCTCATTTTAGATAAACCATTTATTTCCACTAATCAAACACTGATCTTAGCTTCAGCAAAAACCTAATCTGAATGTGAGTTTTTCTCTCAACAAGAATAACTTTTCTGGAAGCTTATAAATTGAGAAAGAGCTGCAGTTTATTAGTGTTCTTCTGAATTCACAACCATAACTTTCTCCAAGTTTCAATTACTTTCAGGTAACACAGTTCATGGCCAAACAATGATTTTAATAGATTAATCTAACTTTCCAATGTATATAGACAGCACACTTGCTCCTGAAGTAAAAGAGACTAGGGGAAAGGCATAGGCATTGACACAGACTAGTAACTGCATGATTGTCTTGACAGTGATATTAACTTCTCAGAATCTAATGGAAAGCAGCAAGACGAGGAGGTGCAGAACGACTGCAAAAGACAATATTAAACACATCAAAGACCTGGAAAGCATAGAGTTTTCAGCACACTGACTGTCTGAACTGACGGTAGTCATTCTTAAATCTGTTTGAGGGCAGAAAAGTTTTCTTCTTCACTTTGGTATCAGAGATCTAGCAGGAACAGGATATGTTCCTTTAAAATTTTCAAGGCAAAATCACCAGCCCAGATAAATCAGTATAACACTATTGTGGCTTTAATTTAATTATACCATTGTCTGAGCATCTTGCCCCAGAACACTTGAAGAAGGAAACTCTTCCCCTTCAATGAGTTTATCAACTAGATAGATAGGATGGAAGAAAGGAAATATTACTGTCTGTAATAAAATATACTTACTACAGGCAAGTAATTAAGGGATAAAATAATAGAGAACTACATTTTTTTCTTCACTAAGAAATCTCTGTAGCAGTTGGGGAAGACATCACTGATATGGTTGAGGCCACTAATCTACATGGTCAGTCACAGACAAGTAGTATCTTAGAATATGTTTATAACTCCCATCTTTAAAAAGGAAAAAAAGAGGGCCCAGGAAACTACAGGCCAGTCAGTCTCACCTCTGTACCTGGCAAGATCATGGAGCAGATCCTCCTGGAAATCTTGCTGAGGCACATGGAGAATGAGGAGCCAACATGGCTTCACCAAGAGCAGAGTGTGCCTGACAAATATGGTGGCCTTCTATGATGGGGTCATGACGTTGGTGGATAGAGGATGGGCAACAGATGTCATCTACCTGGGCTTGTACAAAGCCTTCAATATTGTCCCACATGATAGAATTGTCTCCAAACTGGAGAGACATGGATTTGACAGATGGACCGCTTGATGGATAAAGAACTGGCTGGTTGGTTGCACTGAGAGAGTGGTGGTCAATGGCTTGGTGTCTGAGTTGAGACCAGTAACGAGTGGCATTCTTCAAGAGTTGATGTTAGGATTGTTACTGTTGAACATCTTTGTCAGTGACATGGAGAGTGGGATCGAGTGCACCCTCAGCAAATTTGCCGACGACACCAAGCTGTGTGGCATGGTCAACATGCTGGAAGGAAGGCAAGCCATCCAGAGGGACCTGGACAGGCTGGAGAGGTGGGCCACTGCCAACTTCATGGAGTTCAACAAGACCAAGTGCAAGGTCCTGCACCTGGCTCAGGGCAATCCCAAACACAAGTGCAGGCTGGGTGGAGAGTGGATAGAGAGCAGCCCTGAGAAGAAGAACTTGGGGGTACTGGTGGACAAAAAGCTGAACATGAGCTGGCAGTGTGTGCTGGCAGCCCAGAAAGCCAACTGTATCCTGGGCTGTATCCAGAGAAGTGTGGCCAGCAGGCCAAGGGAAGGGATTCTGCCCCTGTACTCTGCTCTTGTGAGACCTCACCTGGAGTACTACGTCCAGCTGTGGAGCCCTCTATATAAGAAGGGTATAGACCAGTGTGAACGAGTTCAGAGGAGGCCATGAAGATGCTCAGAGGCCTGGAGCACCTCTGCTGTGATGAAAGGCTGAGAGAATTGGGCTTGTTCAGCCTGGAGAAGAGAAGGCTCCAGGGAGACCTTATTGCAGCCTTCCAGTACCTGAAGGGGTTACAAGGAAGCTGGGGGGGACTTTTTACAAGGGTCTGTAGTGACAGGACAAGGGGTGATGGATTTAAGCTGAAAGAGCGTAGATTTTGATTAGATTTCAGGAAGAAGTTCTTCACTGAGCGGGTGGTGAGGCACTGGAACAGGTTGCCTAGAGAAGCTGTGGATGCCCTATCCCTGGATGTCTTCAAGGCCAGGCTGGATGTGGCTTTGAGCAACCTGGTCTAGTGGAAGGTGTCCCTGCCCATGGCAGGGGGGTTGGAGCTAGATGGTCTTTAAGGTCCCTTCCAACCCAAACCATTCTGTGATTCTATGATTCTATGCCTCTGGCCACAGCTGAGCCAATTAGCACCTCTGATTAAGAGGATTAAAGGGGAAAAATAAAGAGAACTTGCAGAAGGAGGAAGTGGGAGACAATTAGGTAGGTATTTAGGTTAGTGTGGAAAGGTGGTGAGGAGATGCCTGGAGCAGAGGTTCCCCTGCAGCCTGTGGTGAGAGGGCAGGCTGTGCTCTGCAGTCATGGAAGGTCACGGGAGAGCAGACACTCACCTGCGGCTCTTGGAGGGCCCCATGCTAGAGAAGGTGGCTGTGCCTCAAGGAGTCTGTGGCTCTGTGGGAAGCCTATGCTGTAGCAGGGGCAGAGTGTGAGGAGCCCTCCCCTTGAAGCGGAAGGAGCAGCAGAAGCAACATGTGATGGACTGACCACAACCTCCATCCCACTGAGATGCTGAGCAGGGAGAAGGTAGAGAAATTGGAAGCAAAGGTGAGCCTGAGAAGAAGGGTGGGATGATAAAAGGTGTTTTTAAGATGTTTTGTATTGTTTCTTATTGTTCTCCTCTGATGTGATTAGTAAATAATTTAATTTATTTTTCTTCTGCAAGTTGAGTCTGTGTTGCCTCTAAAAATAAGTGGTAAAGGATTCCTCCCTGTCCTTGTTTCAACCCACCAGCCTTTCCTGGTATTCTTCTCCTCCCCACTCGGGAAGAAGTGAGTGAGTGACTGTGTGGTGCTTGGTTACTTTCTGGGACTAAACCATGATGGCTTGGTGTCCCCTAAAAGGGTTTTTCATTGCTGGAAGGCTGACATAAAAGACTTGTTTGTGATTCCTCCTTGAGGTGGAGTAGGAATGTGGCAGATGCAAACTCCTGTTGTAGTTAATTTGCACTGAGAAATTTCCTTTGGGTATAAGCAGCAAGGACACCAATCTCTTTCACACGTAGCGTGAATTAAAATACAAATAAGAAAATTTTGCTTTGAATTTTTTTCTAAAGGAAAGCCTAGGAAGTCAATGACAGAATATGACCAGTTTTGAGGATGTTTCTAACTCTGCTGTTCATGAGATTGACCTTCCTCCTTATTTTCTTTATTTATATCTTTGTTCCTGGCTATGGGAGTATCTTGTTCTCCATAACTTTTTGGGGCAAAATAAAAAAGCATGACTACATTTTGTTAATCAAATACAGATACGAAGCAACCAGATGTTAGAAGAATAATTCTATGGCACGTTTCTTAGCTACTACTGTATTTGTGTCCTGATGGTCTTCAATTCAACTTCCCTTCAGTTTAGATCAAAGGAACATAGACTTTTAAACTCTGCTACGTATTGGTCCTGTTAATATTTTTGATATGTTTGTATTTAAAAGACAGTCTCTTTTCTATGTAAACTTTTTAAAATTTTCTCTTGATTTCTTTTTCCTCTTCTTCCAGTCCTTGACCCTGTTAGCAAGGTCACTTTATGCACTGATAAAAGCATTCTCAGTAGCTATTTGAAATACCTCAATAAAAATTAGTTATATTTTGACTAGTCCACTTCCATATGTACTTCATAGAATCATCTGGGTTGGAAGCGACCTTAAAGACCACCAAATTCCAACTCTCCTCTAGCCACAATATCGTGTACTTAAACATGGAAACCCACCCTAAAGGGGATGATAATTCCTGAATTTCAGTTCACTTGCATCCATTTACTGTACACAGGGTCTGTGTATGGCATGTTATTTCCCACTTCTCAGAAGGAAACTATTCTGTTTGAGGGCAGCTTTGATGGTCTTAATACTGTATTTTATTCTGTGCTGAAAGAGAGCTAGGACTTCAAACATTCCTGAAGAAGTGAAAGTGTGCTGAAATAGCTATTATCAGCCCAGGGTGCCTTTGACTCGGGAAGCATGCTAAGTATATGAACTATTTTCCCTTTATAATCCTAGCTGCTGACATTATGGAGCTATTATATGACTCTGTGGAGTCACAGATAAAACACGTAGTGAATGACAACATAAGAGTCCTTTTCAAATGTGGACAGGTATGAGAACCCTAATGCTATTTCACCATCCTACTAGAACCCATTACTGCACTTTGCATAGGAAATGATGGTAACACCACCGCTGTCAACACTCCTCTTTGTCCAAGAAGATAGTTTCTCTTCCTGCTATAAATGTGAGGTGGTCTTTGCCTATCAGTAGATTTAAAAATATTTTAGATCTGCTTATTTTAAATATGAGACAGCAATTAAGGGATAACCTAGAATCAGGTAGCAGTGGTTAGAGACTGTCACAGCTGCATGAATGCCCATGCTGTAGAAGAAACACACTTTTTAGATGACTACACCATTTAAGAGAGCAAAGGAGAGAAGGAGAATGGAAAGGAAGTTATCTTTAACTGTTTAAGCTTAAACTGTGTGAGAAGTATGGAATTGTGTTCTGCGTCATGGTGACAGTTCCCATTACGGGAAAGGGGAAGAATACGCTCATCAAAATGCACAGGTACTTCATGTAAAAGTGGAGGTTTGGAACTGTGGCATTCTTTGCAACCTGTGTCTTGCAACCAAATCCTCTTCAAAGCAGGGATTTGGAAATTACAAAAACTAAGCCCAGTGAGGCAGCCATGGATGGCTGATGGTCTGCATAAGCTGGAACATCCTGATGGTGCCTTCTACTAGCTGTTCAGCGGTGCTACTGCTAGGTTGTCTAGGGGTGGAAGGAACCACAGAATGGGGCACAAACCATGGACCTCTCTGTCTGGCCTTCTGCTTCATATTTGGAGGGAGGAGACCAGCTCTACTAGTCTTCCCAGGTGGCCTAGGTTTCTTCCTGAAAAAAACATGATATCAGACTGCAGTGGCTGCCATGAGAGAGAAGTCCTGTGGTCAGTGAGATAACTCACTCTCATTTAACTACCTGCATCACTGGAAATGTCTGTTAAACTGCCATGCCTTTGGGAGGAATGAGTAACAACAAAGGAAAATGGCCAAGCTCAATAATAGCAATGATATAATTACAGAGCATGTTAAAGAGGTATTATTAAGTGAAGTGGGCTGGATGATTTACCTGAAATCTGCTCAGTGAAAATTTTACACTGAGAGACATGGGACAATGCCAAGGTTAATCATCTGCATGACTTGTCCATAGCAAACACTTCTTCCATAGGCATCTATCTGCTGTTTAAAACTAAAGAAACTGTAATCAGGGAGAAATGAAAGATCAGAGTCTCGACATCATATATTCAATTAAAAAGTAATAATTTAAATTGCCACATGTTACTAATGAAACTATGAAGCTAATAGCGTGTAAGGAGAACAGCACATTATCTCCTACATGAAGTCTGCATTTTAAAGCACCATAAGGTGTATCTTTAAGAAACTTTGTAGAACCTAACTAAAAGGTGTTTTACAAGTCAAAAGTATTTCTGTACTGTTACACTGATCATCAAAGATGCAAAATATTGAGCTACTCTTCCAGATTATTAGATTCCTTGAAGCCATGTTGACGTCACTGTATAGGGCTGGTTTCATATTTGTCAGTGAAAATATGATCAGTACTGATGAAAGTGTACTGAATTTTATAATTCAGGGAAATGCCAGGCACTGCATCTGATCAAAAATGGCAAATATGTTATTTGGATTATTGACAGTATTAGAGAAACAGAAGTTTTCCACAGCCTGTTTCATGGAGGCATCCATGTTAATTCCACTGTTTACAGCAACTGACAACTTCAGTTCCGGTTTACAGAGGCTTAAACTTTTGGAATTAATTAAGTATCTGTAACTAGTTGAGATGTATTTTGCAGGTTATCTTGTCTGGGTAAATTAATTTTATTTTTCACATTTCTGCATAGTTGATACTCAGATGAATTGTTACCTTGCAATAAGTGGCTGCCTTCAAAATATTCATTGGACATGAGTAACCAAGGAGCACAAGAATATAAGAGGGGACAGAGATCTTATATGTATCTATGACCGAATTATCTTAAAAATTTGGAAAGTGTTTTGAAATCATTTTCAGTTAGGAATTATTGAGGGGTTTATTTTAATAGTTAAAGTGTATTTGAGGATTTACAGGACTGTAGCTTAAATTCCCTGTTTAAAAGAGTAAAAATTTTTTTTTTTGTTTTAAAATATATTTGAAAATAGCTTTTGACCACACAAAGCAAAACTTTGGAGGAAAATCCCTCGCTGAATTTGATATTAACTGAAAACATCTGTTTGTTACTTTTAAAACTTTCACCAAGATGCAGTATTTAGGATTTTAATAATATAGATTATAGTGTTTGTCTCTCATGTTAGGCCTGAGTATTTGAAGTCCCTTTCTAGAAAATATACGGGTAGCAGAGAACTGTGAGAAAACATCATCTTCCCTGTGGAAGACAATGTTGTCTATAGAGGCTGTTTTTTCCAATAGAAATAATTCCCAACCGTCATGTCTTTTAACACACATGCGGTGCCCCACCAGGGAGAAGCCGCATACTAAAAGCAAGGGAGCACTTGGGAATGGTTTGTTCTTTCAGCCTTTTGATACAGAGGGTGATAAAAGGGATCGATCAATCTGGGGATGTTTAACAGTTAGGGATATTTGGCTATATAAAAGGCAGATTGAGCCACATCTGAACCCTGTTTAATATGCTTCTATCAGTGGATGGCTGGTCTCACACACTTCTGTGCAATCCTCTCAGTTGCCTGTTTGTCCCTGAAATTATTGTAGGTAACAGGGCTGGCATACTTCAAACCCAGTTTCTGCTTGCATTTTCTAGCATAATTTTGGCTTTTCCATTTCTGCTGAATTAAGCAGTGAAGGCCACCTCTGTCCAAAGACCTGAACTCCAGGCCCCAGATGAGTCAATGGTAGTTTGTACAACAGGAGTTATACTTTATATAAAGCTAAGGAATATAATGCTTCATTATAAGCAGATAGTCAATTCCTTTGTCCCTTTATGAGCCTGCAAAAGTTGTCAAGGAAAATGTGGCTGCAAATGATATCTGCTCCAAAGAAGCTGCAGAATTTCCTTTTCCATGAGCAATGCTGCTTGGAAGAGGCAGCACTTAGCCATGCCCTGAGAGGATGTGTGGTACTGCATCATAACTGAGCTTAGTGTTTCTGGTCAGACCCCCTTCCCAGGAAAGCTGTGTGATTAAAGATCTAATTATGTTGTTTTCCCTATACTTAGTCTGTATGCCCTGACCTAACATTAGAAGTCTAATTTATTTAAGCAAATTAAAGATGTCTGTCCTGGCTAATTTATATTTGGCAACAATACTGCAGAAATTTTTCAAAGAAAACATTGCTTCTCGCTTCTTGCTAGAGGCAGGTAAATGTGCTGTGAGTGATTGAAGATTCTGGGTTAAGAATGAGTGGGTGCATCTCTACTATGCAAACACAGGGGACAAAATATATTGGCATAAACAAGCATGTTGCAAACTCTCTTCACCACCAGTCCCAACATTTCAAAATAGCATGAAATTCAAGTCAAAATGTGACTAGGAAGAGTAGATTTTGGAATTTGAATGGCTCTTTTCTGAGAAATGGTCATATAAAAAGAAGTTCAAGTTTCTATCTGAAAGATTGGGAGTGAAATGAGATCAGATCTTATAGTTGGCCATTTTCCTCCTCCCCTCATCTCTAACTATATTCTAACAGTATTCTCTAACAATAAATACAAAGAAATTCTGTTAAATTCTATTATGATTTCTCCCCAGTTGTGGCAGCCTGACTCTGCCAAATTTCCCGTTGGCAAAAATCCTCTGTGTAACTGGAGAAACCCATCGGTTATATGAGCAGAAAGCTTGGCTCATAATCTCCAGTCATACAGCTATAATTGCAATTTCTGAGGTGTGGCCAAGAGGAGGGAGGTTATCAAAGTATAACACTAGAAGTAATGCTGCTATTTTAGATAGAAGTTTTAATCTTTTGTTTATTTAAACCTGGTAGGAGTGGATAAATAAATACATATTTGAAACTCAAAAGGAAAAGAGGGGTGATCATTTTAATTTCATGAAATTGCACAGAACAAGGAGACCTTTCTGGAGGGAGAGGGAGGGAAATGTTAATTGTTTTTCAGAGAACTGGGAATTATCCCTCTTAAGAACAGAAATGTGATATGTCTGAGGAGGAAGAACTTGTAGGGGCATTTGGACTTGTTCTCTACAAAGGTATATTGAAAGCTTTATCAGGAGGACTATGATGAGCCCCTCCTAACATCACTAAATGCCACAGCATTTTGTACCAGCCCAGTGACTCAGAGCAAGAGGGTACCTGAAAAGTCACCCCCAGTAAAAAATGAGGTTAATCATATTAGAATAGGAAACTTAAAAAAAAAAAAAAAAGGCATGCCTAGCTGTTTCAGGAGCCTGAAAATTTTTTTAAAAAAGCAGTAGGGTATCTGCAATTCTCATTGAGTTCCAAAAGGCATTTTTGTTCCTACATTTCTGCAACACATATGGAATAAGGCTCATTTTGAAATGTTATTCATCCTAGTGTATAGTTATTTTTCTTCAGATATTTTATCTAAACAATTTTTTTTAGTAAAAAAAAAAAAGTCTCTTCTCTTTTTTGGTTTTTACTGTCATTCAGTTTAAAGGTTTGTCTGGGGGGAAACAACTTTCTATCATCTTACAGCTTATTGTCCAGAGAGATGTTTCAAAATTATACATTATTAGGAAAGAAATAAGAACACCACAGAAGATTGAAAGGAAAAGGATTCTATAGGCCACCAGGCTCTGATTTGGCCCTTTTATTTGCACTAGCATTATGGTGTAGTAAAAAGTAGATAGATCTGGAAAGGAGTGCTGAGATACTAAAACCTAGAGATTGACCAGTGAGGGTAATTGAGAATTCAGGATTCTGGCACAGGAAAAGGCATTAATTAGGAACATGAAAAAGTTGAAAACTGAGAGCAGGAAACAGAAGAGAGATGGGTGTCTACATTTTGTGTAGTCTCAGTGTCACTGTTTCCTGAACACTTCACAACATCACCGGAGGTTAGGGACGCTAAAGCCCTGATAGAATTAAATCTGGCCAGGGTTGTCAAGGGCAACAAGAAAAGCCTCTATAGGTACATTGGAGACAAAAGAAAGACTTGGAAAAACGTTGGCCCTCTCCAGGAGGAAATGGGAGGACTGGTCACATGAGATATGGAGAAGACTGAGGTATTCAGGAACCTTTTTACCCCTCAGTCTTCACCAGCAAGTCCTCAAGCCACACTGCCCAAGTCACAGGAGGCAAAAGCAGGGACTATGGGAATGAAGAACCACCTGCTGTAGAAGACCAGGTTCAAGATCATCTAAGGAACCTGAAGGTGCACGAGCCCATGGGACTTGATGAGATGCACCCACAGATTCTGAGGGAACTGGTGGATGAGGTTGCTAAGCCACTATCCATCACATTTGAGTTGTGCCATGCTAGTGAAATTCCCACTGACTGGAAAAGGAGAAACATAACTCCCATTTTTAAAAAGAGAAAAAGGAAGATCTGGGGAACTACAGGCCCATCAGTTTCACGTTGGTGTCTGGCAAGATCATTGAGAAGATCCTCCTGGAAACCATGCTAAGGCATATAGAAACTAAGGAGGTGATTGGTGACAGCCAACATGGCTTCAATAAGAGCAGATAGTGTCTGACAAATTTGGTGGCCTTCTACAACAGGGTTACAGTATTGGTGGATAAAGGAAGAGCAACTGATGTCATCTACCTGGTCTTGTGCAAAACATTTGACACAATCCTGCGCTACATAGTCTTCTCTAAATTGGAGATTTGACAAGGAGACCAAGAAATTGTGAACAACCACTCAATGTCCAAGTGGAGAATAGGAAGGAGTGGTGTTCCTCAGGGGTTGTTACTGAGACCTGTGCTGTTCAACATCTTTGTCAGCGACACAGAGTGGGATCGAGTGCACCCTCAGCAAGTTTGCTGACAACACCAAGCTGTGTGATGTGGTTGACACGCTGGAGGGAAGGGATGCCATCCAGAGGGACCTGGACAGGCTGGGGAAAAAGGGGCATGCCCACTTCATGGAGTTCAACAAGGATAAGTACAAGGCCCTGCACCTGGGTCAGGGCAGTCCCAAGCACAAGTACAGGCTGGGTGGAGAATGGATCAAGAGCAACCCCGAGGAGAAGGACTTGGTGGTACTGGTTGATGAAAAGCTGAACATGAGCCGGCAGTGTGTGCTGGCAGTCCAGAAGGCCAACTGTATCCTGGGCTGTATCCAGATAGGTGATGTCCCCACCAGAGATACAGACACTGAAGTCACTGGGTGTATCTGGGATCTTGGGAACTGAACTGCAATGAGCAGCTCCCCAGTGCTGCCTGAATACTAGCATCTGAGACGTTTTCACTTACAGCATTCTGGATGTTGCTAAACTGTTTGGAATACCTTCTGTGAGAGCATCTGCTCTATCCCCATAGGACTGAAACCTTCACATAAGAGTGAAGTCAATGGGAAGTGTGTGATGATAGAGGAGTGAAAACGTGGAGAGAGGAAGGAAGACCATGGAAAAAGGGAGAAAAAGGTAGAGTGTGAAAATGGGTAGGGGAAAAAAAAATGTTCTGAAGCTTTTACAGACACAGCACAAGTCTTCCCTGGAGGATTTGTCAATGGTTTTAGTTGTCATGTTTAAAGCTTCAGAAGTTTCTGTTGGTGTTTGGCCAGATACGAGCAGGAAACAGCCTAAGATTAGTGAAGTTTCTTGTTCTTTTCGTGTGTAGGAAGAAAGGCTTGAGCCTGTTGATAGAGAGACTGATTATTCTTTTGCTTTCATTTTTTTTTTTCCAATCTAACAAAAATTAAAGACAAAAGAATTGCTGTTGCAGACACATCATTAAATTGCAGAGCTCTCACCTATCTCTACTTTCATCAGATCACCATAATTTCTACCTTAGGAAAAGTATATGTTAGATCTTGATAGAGGATATTGATGGAAGAATGAAATACTATTAAAAAATTGCTTTCTCACTGTGCTTCAGGATACTCCTCATACTAATGCCTCTAAGTACAATTGAGTGTAGTACCGTATTAATATCAGATAGTAACTCTAAGAGGAGACTGCATCCTGCCCCCAGAGCACTTAGCGATATTGTGCTTTCTGTCTGTAAGCGATATGAGCCAGTATACGACATGAGAGCATCGCATTATACCATGCCACTGTGACACTGTTACACCACCACCAGACTGAGGTGCAGACCCATGGAGTTATCATGCTGTTGAGCTTAGTCCTGAAAATAAACTCTCTAAAGGTTACAGTTATAAATAGACCTGGTACCCTGCCTTATCACCTCCATAGCCTGCGCGGAGGGGCAGCATCTTGTGCTCACAATGAGGTGATTGACTGTCTATTTCCATCCTGCTAGATCACAGCACGGCACTGCCATGAAGGCTCTGCATTTTGCCAGCTGTATGAGAAGCTGGATGTTTCATGTTTTGGAATCTGGGCTGGATCCTGTCTATACTAGAGATTCGTATTGTTTTAACCATTTCAGGAAGGATCTAACAAGCGTTTGGTTGTGGTACTTTTAGGGAACAGGTCTTGTGATGGGCAGAACCACCCACCATGTGCAGTGTCAGATAACCAGAGTAGTAACAGCTCCTGTCTTGCTGCCAGCTTTGCCAGTGCCATAGCTCTGGAAATCCTGTGTTGCTGCTGCCAGGAAAAAGAGTAGAAGGCACCTAAAATTGGATATTGCTGCAGTGGTGACTCCTGAGAGAAGCAGTAACTCCTGCCTACTTCCCCAGGCTCTCACCCTTTGGCTCCCTCTCCTACTTATGCCTCTCTTTCTCTATCTGGTCCTGTCCCCTATGTCAGAGGTAGCATATTTGGGTTCCAGTACCTGCAGGAGCCTACAAGAAAGCTGGGGGGGACTTTTTGCAAGGGTCTGTAGTGACAGGACAAGGGGCAATGGCTTTAAATTGAAAGAGGGTAGATTTTGATTGGATATAAGGAATAACTTCACAGACAGGGTGGTGAGGCACTGGCATAGGTTGCCCAGAGAAGTTGCCTCAGCCCTGGAAATGTTCAAGGTCAGGCTGGATGAGGCTTTGAACAACCTGGTCTAGTGGAAGGTGTCCTTGCCTGTGGCAGGGGGGTTGGAACTTCTGGCCTAAACCATTCTGTGATTCTAAGATTTGTTCTTCACTCTGAAGCTATAATCCAGGTCTGAATTATGCGCATCAACACCAAGAAAGGTCACAGGTGTTTAATAATTACCAGGACCCTCAGTCCAATATCTATATGTACTAAAAGATATGTGTAATAGATTTTTTTTAATTTGCATTCATATCATATGCCCTATCTGCATATTAATTTTACACATAATGCTTTAGGAGACAGAATAACAAATAGTTTTCAAAGATGAAGGCATATTATATTAAAGTGTCTAATCTACATTTCCATGAAATGTTGCTCTCCCCAGAAACTACATCTGACTTAAATAGGAACACTCCTGTCCATGAACTAAGGAAAAACAAAAGACTGCTAGTTACAATAACAGTTCTGTGATATGTCTGATCTGGGGAGAGATATACTCTAATGTGGCTACTGGGATTGCTCTTTGATTTAATTTTATTTAACATATTCATTAATACAAGAACATAAACAGCTTAGAAATGAAACAATGTGAATATATTTTAGGAAATAATAGAGCAGAATGAAAAATCATATAAATTAGGTTGAGTTTTCATTTGGGAAAACACTTAAGCCATCATTGATTCAGGAAATGCCTAAAATTACATGTCAAATATTAAGAATATATCTCTAGAGCTGGAAGTGGTCAGGACACTAATGGAAGACATTGCACAACAACACATCTTTTTGTTGTATGTCCTCATGAGTGCACTTTACCACAGGAATGAAAGGAGAGGAGGAGTGTTTTGCCCTTAGCTGTGAAATTTGATGCTGTCATTTTGACTTAAAAGTTGTGATTACCATTAAATGTCTTTTAAACACCTTCTTCTAGGAGTTGTTGTCCTGAATTGAGGTCTCGGGAGATTTAGAACCAGAGCAGGAGAAGAACTATATCAATTGTCAGGTTTGAAGAAAAATTGTCATAATACAAATATGCAATGAAAATGAGAAAAATAGTATTTTGAGAGGCCTGAACAATGGGGAACATTAATGAAATAGTATATTGCACTGCAATATACGTAGTAAGGAACAGTGTATGTGTGATTTAACACTTTCCTTAGAAAAATCATTTACCAAGTAACAAGCAGCAGTAGCCCTCCCGCACCACTGTAATGAAACCACAGCATGCACTAGCATGTTTCTTTCACTGGGCCAGATGGAGACAAAGCAAAGAGGGCTCCACAAAGATGACAATCTCTTCCCCTAAAACCTCTGGGAATTTTAATGAGAACTGATCACTCACAAACTTTGTTAATGTTAGTAAATGGGTAAGAATGATAAGCCCCTAGTGTAAAGATCATAATTTAAAATTATCCAATACACCAGGAAAAAAAAATCAATAAAATAAAATTTAATAAAGACAAAAACAAAGTGAAGGAAGTGGAAATTAGATGTGCAAACACAAAATGGAGAATAAAATTATTGCAGAGGAGATCTGCATATTAGTTAGAGCCAATATGCAGTGTTGCTGTGAAAAGATAAATTTAATTCCTGCATGTGTAAATCTACAAGTTGAGGAAAAATAATTATTCCAGTACCTTGCAATGAGTACTCAGCTGGAATACTACCTCCTGTTTAGCACATCCCTTTCAGAAATGCACAGGTGTATTACCAGGGGTCCAGGACAATGACATAATTAAACAGATCGAAGGTCAAGAAATCATGCAATTAAGGGAAAGTTGGAAGAACTGGAATTTTTTTTATTCTAGAGAAGCTTGAATTTCAGAACACTGTTTCAAAGGGTGAGAAACTGTTTTCTAAACTCATAAGCAACAACACAAGGAATAATTACTTTGACCTGCAGCAAAAGAGATTTCTGTTATTAATTTGGAAAAGGTTCTAACTAAAAAGAGTTTAACACTGGATCAGTGTAACAAAATAATTCCCTAACATTTTCATCCATGGAGGTCTCTAAGATCACATTACCCAAACATCTATCAAGAATAATCAAGGTATCCTTGATACTGCTTTCAGGGAGGAAGAGTAAAAACATCATGAGTTCCCTTCTAGCCTCTACTGATACAATTTCTAAAAGATATAATCATGACACTGTTAAAATGCTTGCAGGAAAACCCTGAAAGAAGAGAGTCATACACCAGTGGGTGGTTTAATAGCTCTTTTACATTTTTCTTCACTGTGATTTTCAACTTGACCTTATTGAGCTTGTTTGGCATTCTTAAGGATGACTAGCAAATTCTCACACAGTTTTAGTATCATGAATTTCTGAGTGCACAGACCCACAACATTATTCTATTACAGAGTGGGCTAAATTATATAAAAAATAGTAGTTCTTCCATATGAAGAAGGGGTTTCTGTCATATACCAGGGGAACATGTGGAAAGAAGTAAAGACATCTTGTTCACAATTTCAGTGTAGCTATGTAACACCATCTGCATGCACCTCTCTTCCTAGAAAATAATGGAATGAGCTAGAGGAGCGTAAATTGGAGCGACCAGTGGTAGGAGACCTACAGGTGGTGGTGGTGGCTGTAAAAGTAGGGAGAACAGAACAAAAAAGTATTTCTGAAGTGGGTATGGCCGAGTTTGACATATTGACATAATTTTAGGAAATTACTTATTGCATCATTTTTTTCTTCTAAAAGGTAACTTAAATGACTTGCAGTCATTGGAAGAAGAATTGTGCACAGGGATCCCTGTAACTTCTGAGCTGCTGGAAATATGGCATTGTTTCTTGGCTACAGCAAATTGTCCTTCTATTGATTGTAATGGAGCTGTGTCACGTAACGGTTGCTGAGACTCTGGCATTAGAACTGGCTAAAGCTATAATGACTTTTGACTTAATGTGATTTCTACTTAGTAATTTGTCTTTACGTACAATCTAAGAATACAAGCAGTTATCTATGTGTTTTCTAAATCAAGTCACTTTGTACTTTTACTGGGCTCCTTTAATACTTTTGCCAACTTCAAATAAAGAATTAAATTGGTCACAGAGTAGAAGTAAATAATGTAAAACTTCCTGTATATGTCTTTGGAATCTGAAACCAAATCCCAGTTCCAGTAGCTGCCAGGGTATGGCAACAAGGGTGAGTGAATAAATCGCAGAATAAATCACACCCGCCCAGTATTTTATTTTTTAAGATTCAGTTCTTTGCTGACAGAACATCTAAAAACATATTCAGCTAGCCATTACATTCAAATATATGTCAATTCTGGAAAGGTTATTGGGAGAATTAGGACTTCAAAGCAATCCTTCACAGCAGGAGGAAAAAGTGTAAACTCCAGAAATTGTTAGTATATTATACTACATTATACATACATTAAGATAATCTATGGAACTTAACTACACTATAAATTTAAATCTGTCTGGCTTTGTAACATGGAACTCTCACCTATTGTAGGATATGCAGAGGAAAGCCTTTTGCACACTTTCATAATTCTTCCATGTTTCCTATTACAGCTATTTCAATTTAGGATAAACTAAAACCACATGGAGAAAAGACAGTCAGATCTTAGCACTGAGGCAAGCTTTAGCTGATTCAAGAGTAGGAATAAATAAAAATGGAACTACACAAACTACTGGCCAAATTCAATGGCATTTTTTTAAAAGCTGTAGATTTCAAAAGGGAGAAAATTACTTAATCATTGTGGGTTTTTTTCCTGTCATCAGAACAAGCAAATTAGAAATCCAAAATTCATTGCCAGAAATATTGCTTGCATTGATTTATTTTAAAATTAATATGTGACCAAAATAAAGTCCTCATATGGCATTTAGGAATTTGAAATCTAGTTTCTCTGATGGGAAAAGAAATCCTTTGACACATCAGAGTTTTACATATAGGTAAATATAATTGTAGTTGATAAACAGTTCAAATGTAACTGCAAGGTGTCTTAGATTTATAAAATAACATGAGTTAGAAAAAAGTTAAAAAACCAGAACAAAACAACAAAAAAACCCCACCACTTCTTCCCCTCTCCAGATCAGTTTTCACATTAAGCATCTCACAGGCACAGAGGACATTAAGTTAGAAAGGGGAACTAAGATCACTGACAGCAGTATCTCAGTGGGACATCTGTTATCTGCTTATTTCTAAAAATGATTGTTTTGTGGAGCTTAAATGTACAAGGAATTAAGCTGTCTGGAGCTGAGCTGGAACTGACTGTTGGTTCAGCATCTAGTTGAAGGGAAATTTTCTTGGGAACTTTGAATCCTCCTCTAGTGGCACCATTAATTAAATAGGAATTACATATGACAATTTGGGGCATACCTTTATTTGTTAGAAAAGAACTAATACACAGAAGTAGCTTGCTCTATCTTACAACTAAGACAGTATCAGCAAATATTGTTCTGGGGCTTAGGATATGTCTTAGGCTCAGAGTCCTAGATCCTAGATGTTTTCTTTTTCAAAAACAGGGACTACTAAAACGCTTGCCACAATGCAAATGAATAACAAGTTCTTCACGATACGTCTTGCCCTGTTGATAAGAATTGTGGTAAAAGCAATTAAACAGCTCCCAGTAGTTTCGACAGAACAATCTAAAGTCTCAACAAATTGTCAAGGGAGAAGTACAGGTACAATCTCTTCTGTCAAGTCCCAAGGAAAAGATGTACATCCTGCATGCCGCCAAAACATCTGTCTCCTTGACCATATCTTGTGGGAGCACTCAAACCTATCTGAAGATAGAGTAGCTTCAACTGACCATCCTCATTTTCTGCCTAGAATCCAGTTTCTGCTCAACATCTAAGCAGTTATGCAGGGCGAGTTTTCCCTACGGACCATATTCATCACCCAAAAGGGTACTCAATCATGTAAATAACCAGACAAAAGTAACTTTTCACAGCTGCTTAGGAACAGCACCCTTATAATCCATATTTCAGTCCTAACAAAACAATTACTGTCCCTTGAGTAGGCAAGCACAGCGACCTTTAAGGCAGAAGTTTGTTAGAGGTAGATCAGTTATCTTCTCCACTCCTATCAAAATCCATTGCTCTCTGAAGTAAGGAGATCTTCAGATGACAGCAGGGACAGCCCATTAGAAACAACAGCCTAACCACGTTGCAGGGAAGCATGCCCTGTTATTTCCTCACTCTACGTAGTTCCAGGAAGTCGTGCTCTCCTCTACCCCCTGACCCAAATCCACAGGCTTTTGAAGGTGTACAGGACAAATGGGAGCATATGGATGGTTCAGAGCTCAGGTCCCTTATCTCACCCTCAGAATGGCTGTGCAAAATACCATGATGGACATTCTAGTCTGTTGACAGCTGAGCTGCTATTATTACCCACTGTCTATTGGGCTACAGCCATCAGTAGATCTCTGTCACTAGGATATTCTGCCCATCGTTCCTTGCTCTTCACACTTCATAGTAAGCACCATCAAGGGCTTGGGAGGCTACTCCTTTCCAGCTGAAACAAATGTTCATTGGGGTTTGGGGCTGGAAATAGACTTCCGGAGTGAATTTCTATCTGACATGTTGTCTTCTTTCTCCTTCAGTGGGATTCTGTTTGCCTGATTTTGGAATTCTGAAAGTTATGTACTTTATCAAAGCTATTTATGCAGTGTCCTTCCTGAAGTAAAGGATAACACAGAGGTGCTTCTAGGTGGGAATTCATCTTCTCTTCCTTAGCTCCACTGTATGATGGAATTACTTGGCACCAGGGGATGTTTACTATAGAGAAACACTAGACAGGTCTGTAGGCTAGATACCCAACTTTTAAGCAGACTGGAACCTAACTGGGAGGAATCTCACCTCTAGTACTAAATTAGTATAGAACACTGAACTGAGTATATTTCACCTGTGGAGCTTCCCACTGTCAGCAGGAGACACCATCACAACTGTGTTAGGAAAGTCTTGGTGCTTACTAAATAGTGAAGCTATTAATCATTCTCTTTGACATTAGAAAGGGCTCTTAAAGCACATAGATTTCTTTGGCTGTTGTTAAGTAAAATGTCAATCCTCCAGCCTGTGATTAGAAAGCTTTCAAGCTAAAGGTATTATTTTCTTCTCTCCATTACGTGTGAGACAGAACTCACAGTTGGTGGAAACGAGATGGAAGGGAGTTCTGGATAAAAAAAAAAAAAAAAGGACTTTTTTTTTTACCCTCACTCCAAAGATCAGTAATAACCACAAAAGCCACACTGTAAAAGTATCAAGTAGGGTTCTAGTCCGTGTTTGCTGGCTTATGTAGACTTATATGCCGTATTTGCTCAATGCACAAGTAGAAAGACAAACCGAGTGTCTACAGACCCTGCAAACACAGCCGTATGTCTAAAAACCTCCTATAATAAAAGTGGAGTGACTAAGCCATAGCTGACAATTTTGCTGATGGTGCATACATCAGAACAGAACACAGCTCATTCTCTCAGATTGTAATAGCTCTGCATTGCTAACAATAGAAAATCTTGGTTTGGTCAGTAAATGAGGCAGAAAACTTCAAGGACACATACATAATGTGGATCAAGAAGTGCCTTTTTCACACTTTAGACTGAGACTGCTGTGTAGACTTGTGTTCTGCTGTTCCTTTGTGGCATTTGTAATGGTGTTGCTCTACCACAGTCCATCAAAAGCACCTGCTGATGAGTGCCTATAATAGAGATCTTTGATGCAGGGGAGCAAGAAATTTCATCCTGTACATCTTCAAGAAGGCAGGAAGTAGTATAAGCATAAGTGGTTTGATATTAGTTTAGGCTGGGAATTTAGTGCAGGATATCTCCTGCCACCTGGCCCTCACAGAAGCAACCTGTGTCAGAGAGGCTGTAATAAGGAGCAGGAAGGAACATGCATGATGGTCATGGTTGCTACCTGCTGAGTAGAAAATACAGCAATGAGATGGCTACATCCTTCATGCAAGTATAGAAAGGGAAAGCGTTAGTCTAACTTGTGAATAGGTTCTTTTCCTATTCAAGACTGGCTTTCATCTTACTGAAGTCCTTCAAAAGAGTGTTAATTTCCTTATTCAATAAAGTAATATTGAACAACAAACAAAATTTTAATCTCCTCAGCAGCTCCAGCTGCGGGAAGAAGCCATTACTGCGAACTCATCTTTATTTATGGTTTTGGCTGTTTTGTTGGTTTGTTCCTTTTTTTTTTCCTGAAACAGAATAATAATCCAATAGGAAAAAAATCTTTATAAATCAGATGTAAAATCTAGTACTGTCAGATCCTGTAATTTTAACATGAGTCATATGTTTCATTTTTGTGTGGTTTTTTCTTTTTTTTTCTCCCTTAAAATCCCAGTTCTGTGAATCAGGTAGTGATAGCATGTAGTAATTTGAAAGAAAGTAAGTTTGCAGTCCTCATTCTGCTCTATCAAAACATTCTAACATCTGGAAGGAATTGAGAACAACCAAAATATTTTACTTTAAAAGATACTTGGTGAAGGACAATCTTCAGCAAGACTGATCTGGGAAGATTCCCAGGGCTGAGATTGAGTCCATATCTAATGTCTGTAGAAAGGAGTCACAGAGGAGCCATCTAATGCTAGAGGAAACCTTAACACTGTGTAAAGGTTTCTGTATTGCTGCCTAGTGTCCTATATATGAAGTGGCTTGTACTTCTAGTGACGAAAGTCAGCCACTCTTACTGTGGTGATGGGGGCATAACTTAAACCTCTACTCTATTAGCTTACGTTCTAGAAGATGAGATTTCCTTCACTTGCCTGTACTCCTTTCTCCTTCGGTGAGTGTATGATGTAAGGAGGGAAGGAAAAACGTGAATTTTAACTTTTCCTAAAGTGTCTTATGCTGAAAAGATTTAGTAGCATCCCTCTTGCCATATTAAACTGGATTAGTGTGAGGGATCAGTTTTGCAGTTGTACCCAGTTTTATACAGGCCAATTTCAAAGAGCTGCTAGATTGTTTATCCAGCCATACCAGAATGGAAAGAATAGATTTATAAACCTTAAGATCAGCAGGTTGAAAAGGGCAACTTGATTAACCAGTTTGCAGTATGCCTTACCCTTTGCAAACTAAGCACACCAGCTGGAACTACTTAGCCCTCTAACAAATATCCATATGGCATGAAATTTCATAAACAATGAAAATGGTCATTTTTTTCCCTTTGGTTCAAAATGTAATCTACTTTTTAAGTATGTTTGCATTTTTAAGAGGCTGTTGGAATGAGACAGAGCAACTGGAGTTAAAGCTACAGCTATAACAAGTGAATAAGCAGCTGTCATGCTGTATTGTAATTCAGCACCAATCACAGTCTAAAAATAAAAACCATAAATAAGGGAAAAAAGCACTAAACCCACAAAAGTTAACACAGAGTGTCTTAAAGGAACCTTAGGGAGTAGGAATATATTTTCTTCAGAAGGCAAGGGAAAAGCAGGGACAATGATTACACCCTACTCTCTCCAGGCATGTGTAGACAGATGGGTATAGACAGATCTGAGCCTCTCTGCCTCAGCAAGGTCCCACTCTGTTCCAGGAGTTGTCTGAGGACAATGAAAGATACATTACTGGGTGAACATTATTTTCAAAAAACATCAGGGATCTGCTTGAGCATGATCTACTCACTCAGCCAGAATTTAACACACTACACCACAAAGCTCTTTTGAATAAGGGGGAGCATTCACTTGTTCCCATTTAAAAATTTTTTGCATAGTAACAATGATCTGGTGACTCCTGGCCACTTTAGAATCCAGAAAGTTTCTTTCGTGGCATTAGGTCACCAATAGAAAGGGATGATACCCTGTGTGCTTTCTTGCTCTCCGTCTGGCGCTGGCGAGTGACACTAGCACAGATCGCGCTGGAGAGGGCTGTTGCCCCCATGTCAGCTCAGCAGTAAGAGAATAGGGCGCTTAGTAGGGTGTAACACACACTGCTTCCACTTGCCCTGGTTATCAGCTCCCCCCTTTTCCCAATCATTATCAACAGCTATAAGGACTCAGGTAAAAGAATAAAACAAATAGCCACTCAGCTGTGGCTCCCGTATCGGTTCATAATGCATGGAACAGCCTTAGTGGAACAAAGAGCAAGGGAGCTTGTCATTCCGTGTAACTCGCAGCCACGTCACAATCGATACTGTGCAGTATAGGTATATATTGTTTGTCTCTGAAAGTCATTTTATTCGTCACAGAATACTTTTGCTCTCTTTCTCTCTTTGCACCTTTTCCCTAAAGAAAAGAGAAAAGCCTTATGGAAATCAAAAAAGGTCTTTGAAAATCCCATCACTTTTAAATTGCTCATCAGTGGCAGCCATGATATATTTAAAATACAGTTTGGTGCAGCATGCATAAGGATATATCCTGCTTTATAAAGTTCTTGCTCATGTTTATTCTCTTCCAACCTCCTACTAAATCCTCAAATAGAAATCCCGTGTAGTAAATACAAAATGTAAATAAGCCCAGTAAGCAATATCCTAAGATTTTTCCACTGACAATTCCTGAGAGCAGAACTGATTTGCAGTGGTTCATTGTCATCCTCCTTAAGAACCTTGGTGCTCTCAGGTGCAACAAGTGAGTGACCCAGCAGCACCAAGGTCTTTGACCTGAGCAACTGTCTTCTACTCCAAAATAATTCCACTTTTCCAGTCTGACAAGACACACCTTTACCCAGGTGAGCAACAGAGGACTCAATATTGAATTATACCAAAGTACTTACCATCATGCAGGATACATGATTGTCTATAGGCATGTTTACAATTCCAGGTGAAAAGAGGGCTCATAGTGGATGTAAAGATGCCATTCCCTATGACCTCAAAGCTTTCCATCCACACTGGTATTTATAGCTCAAATGTCAACACTATGCATGGAAAAAGCTGTACTTCATATATCTGCTGATGCTGGGGGAGTGTAACATGCTCTGCCCCACCACAGCCTGCTCTGTCTTTATCACCTAAACAAGAGTTTGAGTTCATGCAGAGGCTGAGAATGGACTCAGACCTTCCTGTCTCAGAAAAATCATAGAATAACCTAAATCCAGAGCTCTTAACACCCCTGCAGGTAATCACTGTGGATGGAAGGCAGGTATGGGTTTGAGAATAGGCTCATACACATAACTTTTTGATAGTGTAGGCATACCCTTTCAGAACATGCCTGACTTCTTTGCTCTAGGTAGCTATCCACTTATTTTAACTGCTTCACAGAGTACATCATTTGTTCATTCAGCCTCTCCCTTTGACAATGAACGGAAATTTGCAGCATTTACAGAATGGTTTAAGAAAATCCACTGCAGAAGCAAGTACACACATGTGCACGCACATGCACGCACTTGGTAACACCCTGGAAATTTCCTTAGCTTTGTATCAGCATTGCTTGTGCTTTAGTCCCCAACAGAGAGATGGGTTGGTCCTTCTCATCAGTTGTGGAAGGTTTTTGGTTTTCTTCATGGGTAATTTCCTCCAAAGTGAGCACAAACAACGCAGTCAGAAGAGCTCCAGAGGCAGACAGAGGAAATAACCTGGTAGATGAGAAGAGTTTATTGGCTTCCGCTGCTTGTGAACAGCTCAACAGCATGGAGTCCTCCAGGTTGGTGTATCTCTATAATCTTGACCCACCTGGAGATCCATGGTGTCGAACCATGAACTTATGAAGTCACCACTGCCTCCAGCGGGTGGGTGAGCTCCTCTTCGTCCTCAGTGCGTCGGACATTCCAGGAATTGCTGAATTCTTTGCTATTTCTTCTATGACAGGCAAGTTCCTTTGTTGCTTTTACTACCCCTTTTCCACCATTGTACAGTTTAATACACATGGACAAGAGGTGACGCACATCTTTAATTTCAGCATTTGATAAGTGAAAGTCATTCTACACCTCTGAAACTCGGTAGTTGCTCTATCAATCAGAGTATTAAGGCAGAGAGCTCCAG